>NC_090808.1:58644406-58944719 GCF_036512215.1 Solanum lycopersicum
CAACAGAATTCCAGCCCATTATCAGTTCGCAACCTCTTGATCTTCTTCCCTGTTTGATTTTCCATCAAAATTTTCCACTCCTTGAACTTCTGGAAAGCTTCACTTTTATGCTTCATCATGTACACCCAAGTCATCCTTGAGTAGTCATCAATAATGGACACAAAAAATCTGCAGCCTCCCAAAGACTCAACACGGCATGGACCCCAGCAATCAGAATGGATATAATCAAGTGTGCCTTTTGTTCTATGAATGGCCTTTGGAAACTTGTTGCGATGTAGTTTTCCAAAAACACAATGTTCACAAAACTCTAAGCTCTTAACCTTATGACCAGCAAGAAAATCCTCCTTTGACAGAATTTGCATCCCTCTTTCACCCATATGACCAAGTCTCATGTGCCATAACTTAGTCATATCCTTCTGGTGAACTTCTGACGATGCAACATGGGCTGAACCTTTAACCGTGGAACCTTGTACAAAAAACAAAGTACCACGCATGACACCTTTCAGAATCAAATTTGAACCCTTCCAGACCCGCAAGACTCCATCTTTTCCCGACCAGCTGAATCCTTTGCTGTCCAAAAGACTGAGAGATATCAGATTTTTCGTCATCAATGGAACGTGCCTGACCTCGTTCAATGTGCAGAAGCTACCGTCATGTGTCCTTATCTTGATCGAGCCTGTCCCAACCACCTTGCAGACAGAACTGTTGGCCATCGAGATGCTGCCTCCGTCTACCTGCTCATAAGTCGTGAACCACTCTCTCCTAGGACAGATGTGATAGGATGCCCCAGAATCGAGAACCCACACATCTGAATGATGAGTGTGCTCATCCGCAACTAGGGCAATATCTTCTTCAGAATTGGTGTCTTCTTCAGCAACAGCAGCAGACACTGATTGTTTTTCCGATTGCTTCTTCTTCTTCGGACAATCAAATTTCCAATGTCCCTTCTCCTTGCAGTAATTACAAACATCATCCGGCTTTGCACCCTTCGACATCGGCTTATTTTTCTTTCCGCCGTTTTTCCTTCCCTTTCCGCTACTGGTGAACAGACCGGAAGGCTGTATGTCCGTACTTGTGCCGTTAGCCTTATGCCGTAATTCCCTGCTATGAAGGGCCGATCTGACTTCTTCCAGTGACACATTATCTTTCCCAACAATGAACGATTGAACAAAATTCTCAAACGACATTGGGAGAGATACTAACAGAATCAGGGCAGCATCTTCATCCTCGATCTTCACATCGATATTACGCAATTCTAATAACAAAGTATTCAATTGCTCTAAGTGTTCCCTGAGTTGTGTACCTTCAGCCATTCGTAAACCGAATAGACGTTGTTTCAGAAGCATCTTGTTGGTTAGAGATTTTGTCATGTACAAACTCTCCAGCTTCAACCACAGACCAGCAGCAGTCTCTTCATCCGAGACCTCCGTGATGACGTCATCCGTGAGACACAGTATGATCGTCGAGTGCGCCTTTTCCTCCAGAATCGCCATCTCAGGAGTAACGACGGCGTTCTTGTCTTTCGACAACGGCGCCCAGAAGCCTTGCTGTTTCAACAAAGCCCGCATCTTGATCTGCCATAAACTGAAATTGTTCCTCCCTGTGAATTTGTCGATTTTCACGTTCAAAGCAGACATCTCGAATTCTCCAAGAACACCGACTAATCGAGAGGCTCTGATACCAATTTGTTGTGCGGAATTCGAGATAATACGAGAAAATATAAACGCAAAAAATAAGACAACAGATTTACGTGGTTCACCAATAAATTGGCTACGTCCACGGGAAGAGAGGGAGCAGTTTTATTATGGAGAAGCAAAAACAGAATTACAAAAAATAGGGTTTGCCATAGCGTCTATATATATATATATAGTGCTAAGCTACGCCCTAACAGGCTTGGGCCCAACATACAGAATTGACAGAAAATTAAGGGCCCAATACAACAACATTGTATACCGTCGGGCCGGGGGCGTCTCCCGTCCTTTCTGTTTGTAACGGGTCCGATTCAAGGCATTCAACAGAAACATGAAAGAATTCTGAAATAATCCAAAACATATTCGGTGAAATCCCACTAATTAGATTGGGAAAGATAAAGTGTATCAAATTAAAATTAAATCACGATAAGCATGCCTTATCAAACATAAGTGAGTGAGTTATATTTTTATTTAAAAATTAACAATTTTAATTCTTAAAAGGAGCAACCAACATTAATATCAAGTTCAACTATATTTAATTAAGGCATGAGGTGTCTCTCTAAAACCCACTTCTTATTTGATTTGATTCAAATAGAAAAGATAAAAATACAGAAAAGATATAAATTACTTTGTGATTAGCAATTTAAAGTTGATTAATAAATAGTAAGTATTTTAAGAAATGCTTGTTTCCTTCATAATCTAAGATAAGTTGGTTGATCTGGGGATTCCTTTATTCTAGAGATATTAAAGATACTACAATATTAATATTGTGAGACATATTCTAGATACTATATTGGCATATAAATAAGGGAACTTACATATCAATGAGCGAAATCCTCTTTTATGGATGCATCTAAAAACCTATATATAGGCAAATGGAAAATCATTAGAATATAAAATTTTCATTTGCTCTAAACACATATTTTATTTTCTTGTATCTGCAGAAAAATGGCTCAACATTATAACTTGTCCTCCATTTTATTGCTTGCATTTATCTACATTATGCATGACCACATGATAACTACTACAAGTGCACATCACATTCTACAGAACCCTAGTTTCTCAAAGCTAGAGAGACCTAGTTTCTCAAAACCTGAGACCCCTAGTTTATCAAATCCCCGATACCCTTCTTTCTCTAAGACACCAACCCCTAGTTTCTCAAAATCCAATACTCCTGCTATCTCAAATTCCGGCACCCCTAGTTTTTTCAAAGCCCGAAACATCTAGTTTCTTAAAGCATGATACCCCTAGTGTCTCAAAGTCTAAGACTCCTAGTTTCAGAAAGCCTTGAGATACCTAGTTTCTTAAAGCCCGAAACCCCTTCATCATCAAATCCCCAAACCCCAAATTTCTCAAGGCCTAAGACCCCAACTTTCTCAAAACCCGAGACACCTTCTTTCTCAAAGCCAGAGACCCCTACCCCTAGTTTCTCAAAGACCGAAACCCCTAGTCTTTCAAAGCATAAGACCCTTAGTTTCCTTACGCTCAAGAAACACAGTTTCTCAAAGCCTAATACCCCTAGTTTCCCAAGGACCGAGACCCCTAGTTTCTCAAAGCCTGAGAACCCTTCTTTCTGAAATTCCCAAACCTCTAGTTCCTCAAAGACGGAGACCCATGCTTTCTCAATTCCATGTAAACCTTCTTTCTCAAAGCCCGAGACCCATTCTTTCTCAAAATTCAAGACTCCTTCTTTCTCAAATCCTGAGACCCCTAGTTTCTCAAAGACCGAGAATCCTAGTTTTTCAAAGCCCGAGACCCCTAGTTTCTCAAAGCCCAAGACCCCTATATTTTCAATGCCCCAAACATCTTGATTTTCAATGCCCCAATCCCCTTCTATGTCAAATCCTTAGACCCTTTCTTTCTCAAAGCCTCATATCCCTACTGTGTCAAAGTTAAAATTTTTAAAACTTTCTAAACCAATTTTGCAAATTTCTTTGTGATTAACAATAGTATTTGACATGTGCCATGTCTAGTGCTGGCTTATGGATGACTTCTATCACATATGAGTGAATCGAAAATATATTAGATATGAGGGGATAAAATATTAGACTCATTGTTATTTAATGTAAATAAAGAAATGGGATGAATAATGGATAATATTATAATCCACATTTTATCTACTTATATATTGTACGAGAATGAAATTTGCTATCAAATAAAATGAGTCACTTCTTTTTTCAGATTTTATTTTGATAATTTAGTTTAAGTTAATTTTTCTCATAACTATATTTGATGTTTGCTTCTTTTTAGTCATGTATAAATGCGATAGTTTCTAATCTTGGTACACTGTTGTTGTTAATATGATTGCAGGTATTAAAATTGAAATAAACTAGAAAATAAGTTTCATTATATACTCTAATTATTTGGTATTAACTTACTTTAAAAGAAAATAATAAGATCAAACAATAGACCAAAAAACAGGAGGAAATCACCTAAACGAACCTTTCTAGCTCCCAAAATGTCAAAAATAATAAATGGTTTCGACTAGATATTTAACTCAACGATTTGGTCGCTAAAACCTATCTTCCGTCGCTAAAAATGTGCTTCAACAACCTTTAAAACATCTTTTTTGACCCTCGAATCATTTGAAACCCTATCAACAAGATCCAATAGTGCTAAGTCATCATTAAAATGTTTTTTGAACAAATGAAATCGTCGAAATTTCATTAAAAATGGTATGACCAAAATACCCTCTCTGACCCCATTTAGGCAAAAAATTTAACTTTTTCTCTAAATACCCTAATCACAACCTAAGGTATCGAGACTCTAACTTTCCACCCTAATAAGAAAAACTCAATGTTCCGGACCCAATATTAAAGCACAATCTTATGCTTAGATTTCATAATGTTGACAAAAATCAACTATCTTAATATAATTCAACTCAATGGCTCAAATCCAATAAAATCTCACCCGAATATCCGCGACAATACAAATCATTCGCGCAACACATACTAATATAAAAAATTAAAGGGAAGGGCAAAATGGTTAAAGCACAAATAAAATTATTTTCTTATTAAATGGGACATTACAAGCCTATAGGCTCTATAGCGTTAACTAAGGAAAACATTTATGAGGTATACAGTGTAGTAAAAAAATTGTAAGATGAAAATGTCTAGATCGCATCCAACAAATTCAAATTTTCATATGCACAAGGCAAATTTTAGATGTTTTAACATGAACGAATACGTAAATGCTTTACTGCACATGGAACATTAAAAGTTTCAAACATAATTACCTTACTCTAATCTTTCCAACTGAACTCCTTGAATGTAATGCATTATTAAGCCTGAATTTTGTTTTAAGGGTCTATCATACCATTTTCAAAATAATAAAAATAGACATATTTTTCGAACAATGCCCCAATATTTCAAAAAAAATTTACTATTGAACCCGAAGAAACAGCGCAAACTTAATTCTCACCTTAATCAAATTTATAGGCATGTTTTCTCCAGTTCGGTCATTTAAGTTATAAACATTAGAAAGAATAATAAATTCTTGTTTAACAAAATTTAAAGTTACTATCCTCATTAACAAACAGTTATTATCCTTATTCAAAAACGAAAAAAAAGTTAAAAGTTTATTATTTCTCATTTCAGGCTATGTAGGTAGCCCTTTTAAAATGTGATAATTTTTATTCAAAATACAAAATTTGTTTATTTACTTTACTACGTACACTTGATTCTCATCACCTCGATGAGATAAGTTTGTTAATTTATTTTACTACGCACATTTGATTCGCATCACCTCGATGAGATTTTCAAACAAGCCTATTGGGTTTGTTATTCGTTTAAAAAAGCTCCATCTTTCAATTAGTAGTGATCTAATTCATGTTTAGCATGCTGTTAAGGTAACAATTAATAGGTTTGATTGATTTCTTTCAAAAATAAAGTTTTGTTAATTCACATTTTTTTGCTTTGTAAGCTGCGCACACCTCGTTCTCATCATAACGATGAGTTAAGTTGGTAGTCCTTTTTAATTGTAGTGTTTTTTATTTAAAATACAAATATTATTCATTTATTTTACTATGCAAAGTTGATTCTCGTCACCTTATTGAGATACACATGCAACTAGGGGTGCATATCGGTCGTTTCGGTTCGGTTTTGAACATTATCGATTTTGCTTATCGGTTATCGGTTTGTAGACTAGCTAAACCGTTAAAGAACCATTAAGTTATCGGTTAATCGGTTATCGACCCTTATCGGTTCGATTATCGAGTTAACCTTTAACATATCACACATTTTTTAAAAATAAAAATCACATGAAGAACAGGCAAAAGGTCCTGCAACGGTGCAACTAAAGTGACAGCATACTAATTACTAAAGCATACTAAAGTGACAGAATACTAGCAAACACTTTGACACTGCCTTTCTTTTACTTGCTAAAGCACAAAGTCACACAATAAAACACAAACAAAACAGTACATGATTCAATATTCATCACAACCTTTTTATACATGAGACAAGTCCTTGAAAGATCACAAAAATGAGTTCACAGTAAGGCTATCTCTATCAGTATGCATTTATGCTCACCCAACTCTCAGTACAACACAACATTTTCTACTAGAAAACACTCGACACAACAGCCACAACAGTCAACAAATCCCCAACAGCTCACACAGGCCCAATCAAATTTCAAAAATTCAAAATAGCAGTCACACAAATTGAAAATTTAGTCCAAACATAGTACTAATATTTCACATTCAAGTAAACAAAATAATAGCTAGTAATCAATTCTTGCGGGTTAACGATTCTGGTTTCTTGTTTTCAAACAACGTTTAACATGATTTCTTAAGGAGGCAGTTCCATTATAGTGCGAATGGTAATAAGCAACACGACCACAATGAATACATTTCACTGTCCACGATCCATCTTCTTTTTCTTCAAGTTTTTCATAATGATTCCAAATAGGTGATCGAGCATTAGAACCATGAAGTTGAGGCATGATGAAATCTGAACAAAGAAACAGAGAAAGCATTAGATATTTTAATGATTAAAATGAAAGATAAGTCAAGATAAAGTGATAAACTGATACAAAACACCAAATTCTACTGGGAGCTTTGCACAAATATTTGTATCAACCATAATAACATACTCATTAGTCATCAGAAAAGAGAAGTCAATCATAAATCATGCATAAAGACAAGATAATAAATAACACATGTATGATGTAATATAAGAGACCACCTCAATATTAAGACATCTACCTTCCTTTTCCTTTAGTAGAGTTAGTGAAGGAAACCTCCAATTTTACATGTCATCAATGCAAAGTTCGTTTCCATGTTTTGCCAAATCTAAAGACAAATATAACAAGTCAAGGCTCAAGACTTAAAAAATAAAAATATAGAATAAACTATTCACAGTTTTACATCAATGAGGTTCTTTTTTTACCTTCTTCAAGTTGCTCAAGAAAATCCAAATCTTCCTCAATACTTATGGGTTGTGGCTCACTTCGAAGCCAATCTTGAAGGCACACTAGAGCTTGTACCAATTTAGGAGTTAATGAACTCCTAAACGAATCAAGTATGTGTCCTCCAGTACTAAAAGCACATTCAGACGCCACATTTGAAACGGGAATAGACAACACATCTCGAGCCATCTCAAAAAGAATTGGAAATCTAGGGGAGTTAACTTTCCACCAAAGCAACACATCAAAATCTGATTTTCCAACTTCAATTTCTTCATCAAGATACTTAACTAATTCTAACTTTGAACTTGCTCCTCCTTTTTCAGATGTATATTTTTGTAATTCCTCAAAAAAATTTCTAAATTCTCCTCCAGACCTTGAATCAGAAGTATCCACCTCAGTTGAAGAAAATTGGCCATTTTTATCAAAATCAACAGGCTTTGTATACTCATTAAACAAAGATTCCATGTATGTTCGCACAACGATTTCTAAAGCAGCCCCTTTTTCTCCAAACATCTTCCTAAGTGCAAAGCCAAGAGTGATAAATTTGTAACGAGGATCCAAAACACATGGTATAAAAACCATTTTATTCATTTTTTCAGTATCACCCCAATATTTATCAAATTTCTCCTTCATATTTTCCGCCATTTTAGCCAAAACATGATCCATTTGATATCAATTGATTCAAGTAAATACCAACTTGACAAATTTCAAGAAAATGATGATTTGATGTAACATATCGTGATCCAGATATCTTCAAAGTAAGATTAAAAAACATTTCAAGAAATTTTGTGATTCGCTTTACGCCCTCCAAATCACTACTCAAAAGTGTACCTGTAGAATTTTGATTCACCATATCAACAAACTTAAGATGTAGTGTCAAGCCAATATCACGATCGGCGTACTCTACAATTGCACCTTCATATTCAATTACCCGCTTCAACATCATGTAGGTTGAATTCCACCTTGTAGGAACATCCAAGCATAAAGACTTTTTAGCAAGATTTTCATCTTCACAACATTCTTGAAACTTTTTCCTCCTAGCAGGAGATTGTCTGATGTATCTCATTGCTTGCCTAACTCGTTCAAACTTTTTCCACCTAGCAGGAGATTGTCTGATGTATCTCATTGCTTGCCTAACTCGTTCAATAGATACATTTGCTTCTTTTGTACCGTCTTGAACAATAAGATTTACAATGTGAGCCATACACTTTATATGAAGGTGACTACCACCCATTAGGTTGGTCCCCCATTTAGTTAATTGCTTAGAACACTCAGTTATTGCCACACTATTTGAACCAGCATTATCAACTGTAACAGTGAAAATGTGATGCAATCCCCACTCTTGTAAGCACTTACTAATAGACTTTCCAAGATCTTCACCTCTATGACTAGTGATTGGACAAAAATTGATAATTTTTTTATGCAAAGTCCAATTTTTTTATCAATCCAATGAGCAGTAATGACCATATAATTAATTCTTTGTATGGAAGTCCAAGTATCAGTGGTTAAAGACACCCTTTGTTTTGTTCCCTTAAAAATAGCCATCAATTTGTGTTTTTCTTCATCAAAAAGATTAAAACAATCACGAGTCACAGTGTAAGGAATGTGGAAACAAGGTTGTGCTACTTTCATAAATTGTTTAAAACCTTCTTTTTCAAGAAATCTAAAAGGAAGTTCATCAATAATTACCATACGACACAAGGCCTTTCTACACTCTTCCTGATCAAATTTCCATGGAACAACAACTACATCACCCTTGTTACCACCTATCATTGGTTGAAATGCTAATCTTGATTGTCTAATATCAATGTTATAAGGCATCTTAGGGCATTTGGATATATGAGTAAGCATTGACGTCATACCATGTTCTTTTGTATCAGCAAAATACTCTTTCTTACAGTAGTTGCAAACACCCTTTTCATTTCTATCAGAATCAGTTTTACGAGAAAAATGATCTCACGCACGAGATCTTTTTTCCTCCCTTTCTTTACTTGAGACTCAACAATTTGACTTTGATTTATTGCATTTGAATTAGAAGCTCCACTTTCACCAACAACCTTATCAGTTATGACATTTTCAGCCATGATACTTTCACCAAAAACTGCGAAAAAATATGCCATAATCGTTTATTGAATATTTTTTATAAGATCTAGATGAAGCAATGAATTATTGAAGCCTTGAAGGAACTAAAAAAAGAGTAAGTAGCTTTATTCAAGCAAAAACTACCAAGTACAATCAGTTGGCTAATTAGAGTTGTTTTGCGAAAGGACATAGGATTTTTTGACACAGAACTGAATA
Organism: Solanum lycopersicum; assembly: GCF_036512215.1. NCBI lineage: Eukaryota > Viridiplantae > Streptophyta > Magnoliopsida > Solanales > Solanaceae > Solanum > Solanum lycopersicum. Next base: position 58,653,802 of record NC_090808.1, read on the forward strand.
TTGGTGAAATTATGCATGGAATTTTGACTGATGTGTCACAAATCCAAGAAGTAATGGGATAAAAGGTACATTTTTTGCCCATTGCTAAGTGCTAAGTGATAAGTTTTCACTTTTTATAGTGAAATAAACTGTGTAAGCATTCCCACTATACAATGGCTAATTTATAATCCAGACAAAACTTACACCAAATACCAGCAAAATTATTTGAAAATTGGAGAGGAGCAGATAAAGGATTTATGTCGACATTACAGCAAATTAATTAGTAGGGTACTCAGACAACTCGTAGCACCCAAAACAAGTCAAGTTAGTCGTTGGAACGAATAGCCTTGGGCCATCATACATGCGGAAACTGAGAAGAAGGTCATGAAATGATGATAAATGGAACGAAATCAACGAATACAGAAATTACAGCTTGACTCTTGAGGACTGAGATGTCATTATTAGTCGTTACCTTGTGAGACGTGAGTTCCGTCCTCGCCCGAGTGACTAGAGAGTAGTTGTCGCCTCGCCGGACGCCTGAGTTACTCGTTGGTTAGTCGTCGCCGACTCGCCTCACCGGAGTTTGGAAATTGGAGAAACTTTGGAGAGAGCGGCGGGAAATTGAGAAGAAGCCAGAAGGTTTCTACTTCCTAACCTAATTGTGATAGAAAATTAGAAATTAGGGGGGAAAAGTCGGGTAATTGGGTACCCGGGATATTTCCTTCCCAAACCCGTCACTTGAACCGTTAATCCAATTAAAAGAGATAGTGAACCGGTCCCCGAACAAATTAACCAATAGCCCGACCCGTTAACCCAATAAACCGAAAATCGATTCGAATTAATGGTTTTACCCGTTTTTTGCACAGGCCTACATGCAGACCTTTTAGTTTTGTTATTCCTTAAAACAATAAAATTTAAAATATAAACAAAGACTCAATCTTTGAATTAGTAGTCATCTAATTCATGTTTAACATACTATTTAGGTAACCTTTAAGAGGTGTAATCGATTTCTTTCAAAAACACGAAAGAGAAAGGAAGCACAAAAAAATTATAGAATAAGGAAAGTGTTAAAATGAGTTCAACTAAAATATGAGATGAAACATGAAAGAATATTGAAATCCATACATATCCGGTGAAATCCCGCTAATAAGATTTGGAGAGGATAGAGTTTATGCTGACACTATCACTACATCGTGGAGAAAAAAAGTAGTTGTAATAGCAATTTACTAATAATAATATTATATATTTTGTATAGCATTGATCACAATTTCTAAGTATTCATATTTAAATTTAATAGTTTCTCCAAAACAAATTAACTTATCAATAATTACTTCAATATTTTTAGAAATAAAAATACACTACTTAATTCAAGTTAAAATTAAAACACAATATTTAGTTTAACATGCCTTATCAAATATGAGTGAGTTAGTTTTATAGTTTTATTCTAAAAATATTTATTCAAATATTTAATGATTATAGTTCTTAAAAGGGGGAACCAACATTACTGTCAAGTTCGACTATATTTGATTAAGGCATGAGGTGTCTCTCTAATACCCACTTCTTATTTCATTTTATTCAAAGAGAAAAGATACAAATATAGAAAAGACATATAAATTATTTTTTTATTAACAATATAAAGGTGATGAATAAATAATAAGTATTTTAAGAAATGTTTGTTTCCATCATAATCTAAGATAAGTTAGTGATTTGGGAATTCCTTTATTCTAGAGATATTAAAGATACTACAATATTAATATCGTAAGACAAATTCTAGATACTATAATACTGGCACACAAGTAGGTCAACTAACATATTAATGAGTGAAATCCTCCTTTATGGATGCATCTACAACCTATATATATAGACAAATAGAAAACTATTAGAATATAAAATTTTCATTTGCTCTAAACAAATACTTTGTCAAAGCTTCTTCTGTCTAAAGAAAAATGGCTCAACATAACTACATGTCCTCAATCTTATTGCTTGCATTTATCTACTTCATGCATGACAACATGATAACTACTACAAGTGCACGTCATATTCTACAGACCTCTAGTTTCTCAAAGCCTGAAACACCTAGTTTCTCAAAGCCCGAGACTTTCTCTTTCTCAAAGCCACAGAAACCTTCTTTCTCAAAGCCCAAAACCACTAGTCTTTCAAAGCCCGAGACCCCTACTTTCTCTAAGCCCAAGATCCCTAGTTTCACAAAGCCCAAGACCCCTAGTTTTTCAAAGCACCAAACCCCTAGTTCCTCAAAGTCAGAGACCCCTTCTTTTTCAAAGCCAGAAAAACCATCTTTGTCAAAGCCGGAGATCCCTTCTTTCTCAAAGCCACAGAAACCTTCTTTCTCAAAGCCCGAGACCCCTTCTTTCTCAAAACCCGAGACTCCTACTTTCACAAAGCCTAAGACACCTAGTTTCTTAAAGCCTGATACCCCTAGTTTCTCAAAGCCCGAGATTCCTTCTTTCTCAAATCCCCATACTCCTACTTCCTCAAAGCCGGAGATCCCTTCTTTCTCAAAGCCAGAGAAACCTTCTTTTTCAAAGCCAGAGACCCCTAGTTTTTCAAAGCCCGAAATACCTTCTTTCTCAAAACCCAAGACCCTTTTTTTCTCAAAGCCCGAGACTCCTAGTTTTTCAAAGCCCCAGACCCCTAGTTTATCAAAGCCCCTAGCCGCTAGCTTTTCAAAGACCCAAACTCCAAGCTTTTCAAAGCCCCAATCCCCTTCGATCTCAAATCCCTAGACCTTTTCTTTCCCAAAGCCTGACATCCCTACTGTGTCACAGTTAAAAATTCAAAAACTTTCTAAACCAATTTTGTGAACTTATTAGTAATTAACTATTACATTTTTCATGTGCCATGACTAGTGAAGGATAATGGACGAGTTATATCGCATATCGGTGAATCGAAAATATATTACATATGAGTGGATAAAATATCGACTTATTGTTGTTTGATGCGAATAAACGAATGGATTGGATGATGGATAATATTATAATCACGTTTTATCTACTTTTATATTGTACAAGAATGAAATTTGCTATCAAATAAAATGAGTCACTTTCTTTTTCAACTCTTATTTTGATAATTTAGTTTAAGTTGATTTTTCCTCATAACTATCTTCGATGTCTGCTTCTTTTTTATTCATGTACAGATGCGATAGTTTCTAATTTTCGTACACAATTGTTGATAGTATAATTATAGATGCTAAAACTGAAGTAAACTAGAAAATAAGTTACGTTATATATACTCTAATTATTTGGTAGTAACTTACTTCTAAAAGTAATAATAAGAGCACACAATGGCCAAAAAGACGGGAGGAAATCACATTAAACGAACATTTCTAGCTCCCAAAATGTCAAAATTAAGAAATGGTTTCGATTTAATATTTAACTCAATGATTTGGTCGCTAAAACCCATTTTCCATCGCTACAAAAATGCTTCAGCAACCTTTAGGTGTTTGACCCTCGAATTTCATTTAGAACCAAAAAGTTATCACTAAACATTTTTTCTAAAAAAATTTAAATCATCGACTTTCACTAAAAAATGTTATGACCAAAAAATCCCCTCTGAACCCATTTAGGCAAAAAAATTCAACTTTTTACCTGAATACCCTAATCACAACCTAAGGTATCGAGACTCTAACTTTCCACCCTAATAAGAAAAACTCAATGTTACGGATCCAATACTAAAGCACCATCTTATGCTCATATTTCATAATGTTGACCAAAATCAACTATTTTAGTATAATTCAACTCAATGGCTCAAATCCAATAAAATCTCACCCGAATATCCACGACAATACTTATCATTCACGCAACATATACCAACATAAAAAATTAAAGGGAGGGAAAAATGGTCAAATCACAAATAAAATTATTTTCTTATTAAATGGGACATTACAAGCCTATAGGCTCTATAGCGTTAACTAAGGAAAACATTTATGAGGTATATAGTGTAGTAAAAAAAATTGTAAGATGAAAATGTCTTGATTGCATCCAATAAGTTCAAATTTTTAGTCATGTTTTCTCAAGTTCGCTGATTTAAGTTCAAAACAGTAAAAAGAATATTAAATTCTTGTTCAACAAAATTTAAAGTTACTATCCTCATTAACAAACAGTGATTATCCTTATTCAAAAACAAAAAAAGTTAAAGTTTATTATTTCTCATTTCAAGCTATTAGGTAGCCCTTTTAAAGTTTGGTACTTTTTATTCAAAATACAAAGTTTGTTTATTTATTTTACTACGTACACTTAATTCTCATCACCTCGATGAGATAAGTTTGTTAATTTAATTTACTACGCAAAATTGATTCGCATCACCTCGATGAGATTTTCAAACAAGCCAATTGGGTTTGTTATTCGTTTAAAAAAACTCCATATTTCAATTAGTAGTGATCTAATTCATGTTTAGCGTGCTGTCTAGGTAACATTTAGTGGGTTTGATTGATTTCTTTCAAAAATAAAGTTTTGTTAATTCACATTTTTTTTCTTTGTAAGCTGCACACACCTCGTTCTCATCATAACGATGAGTTACGTTGGTAGTCCTTTTTAATTGTAGTGTTTTTTATTTAAAATACAAATATTATTCATTTATTTTACTATGCAAAGTTGATTTTCGTCACCTTATTGAGATGCACATGCAGCCCTTTTGGTTTTGTTGTTCCTTAAAACAAAGAGTCTATCTTTGAACTAGTAGTCATCTAATTCATGTTTAACATACTATTTAGGTAACCTTTAATAGGTGTGATCGATTTCTTTCAAAAACACGAAAGAGAAAGGAAACACAAAAAAACCATAGAATAAGGAAAGTGTTAAAATGAATTCAACTAAAATATGAGATGAAACATGAAAGAATACTGAAATCCATACATATCCGGTGAAATCCCGCTAATAAAATTTGGAGAGGATAGAGTTTATGCTGACACTATCACTACATCGTGGAGAAAAAAAGAAATTGTCATAGCAATTTACTATATTATATATTTTGTATAGCATTGATCACAATTTCTAAGTATTCAAATTTTTAAATTTAATAGTTTCTCCGAAACAAATTAACGAATCAATAATTACTTTAATATTTTTAGAATAAAAATACACTACTTAATTCAACTTAAAATTAAAACACGATATTAAGTTAAACATGCCTTATCAAATATGAGTGAGTTAGTTTTATGGTTTTATTCTAAAAATATTTATTCAAATATTTAACGATTATAGTTCTTAAAATGGGGAACCAACATTACTGCCAAGTTCAACTATATTTGATTAAGGCATGAGGTATCTCTCTAATACCCTTTTCTTATTTAATATTATTCAAAGAGAAAAGATACAAATATAGAAAAGACATATAAATTATTTTTTTTATTAATAATTGAAAGGTGATGAATAAATAATAAGTATTTTAAGAAATATTTGTTTCCATCATTATCTAAGATAAGTTAGTGATTTGGGGATTCCTTTATTCTAGAAATATTAAAGATACTACAATATTAATATCGTAAGACAAATTCTAGATACTATAATATTGGCACACATGTAGGTCAACTAACATATCAATGAGTGAAATCCTCCTTTATGGATGCATCTTAAAAACCTATATATATAGACAAATAGAAAACCATTACAATATAAAATTTTCATTTGCTCTAAACACATACTTTGTCAAAGCTTCTTCCATCTGCAGAAAAATGGCTCAACATAACTACATGTCCTCAATCTTATTGCTTGCATTCATCTACTTCATGCATGACAACATGATAACTACTACAAGTGCACGTCAAATTCTACAGACCTCTAGTTTCTCAAAGCCTGAGACACCAAGTTTCTCAAAGTCCGAGACCCCTTTTTTTTCAAAACCACAGAAATCTTCTTTCTCAAATCACAAAATCACTAGTTTTTCAAAGCCCGAGACCCCTAGTTTCTCTAGGCCCGAGATCCCTAGTTTCACAAAGCCCAAGACCCCTAGTTCCTCAAAGTCAGAGACCCCTTCTTTCTCAAAGCCAGACAAATCATCTTTCTCAAAGCCAGAAAAACCATCTTTCTCAAAGCCGGAGATCCCTTCTTTCTCAAAGCCACAAAAACGTTCTTTCTCAAAGCCCGAGACCCCTAGTTTCTCAAGGCCCAAGACCCTTTCTTTCTTAAAACCCGATACCCCTACTTTCTCAAAGCCACAGAAACCTTCTTTCTCAAAGCCCAAGACCCCTTCTTTCTCAAAACCCGATACCCCTTCTTTCTCAAAGCCACAGAAACCTTCTTTCTCAAAGACCGAGACCCCTAGTTTCTCAAAGCCCAAGACCCCTTCTTTCTCAAAACCCGATACCCCTACTTTCACAAAGCCTAAGACACCTAGTTTCTTAAAGTCCGAGATTCCTTCTTTCTCAAATCCCCAAACTCCTACTTCCTCAAAGCCGGAGATCCCTTCTTTTTAAAAGCCAGAGACCCCTAGTTTTTCAAAGCCTGAAATACTTTCTTTCTCAAAACCCAAGACCCCTTTTCTCTCAAAGCCCGAGACTCCTAGTTTATCAAAGCCCCATACCCCTAGTTTATCAAAGCACCAAGCCGCTAGCTTTTCAAAGACCCAAACTCCAAGCTTTTCAAAGCCCCAATCCCCTTCGATCTCAAATCCCTAGACCTTTTCTTTCCCAAAGACTGACATCCCTACTGTGTCACAGTTAAAAATTCAAAAACTTTCTAAACCAATTTTGTGAACTTCTTTGTAATTAACTATGGCATTTGTCATGTGACATGACTAGTGAAGGATAATGGACGAGTTATATCATATATCGGTGAATCGAAAATATATTACATATGAGTGGATAAAATATCGACTCATTGTTGTTTGATGCGAATAAAGGAATGTATTCGATGATGGATAATATTATAATCACGTTTTATCTACTTATATATTGTACAAGAATGAAATTTGCTATCAAATAAAATGAGTCACTTTCTTTTTCAACTCTTATTTTGATAATTTAGCTTAAGTTGATTTTTCCTCACAACTATCTTTGATGTCTGCATCTTTTTTATTCATGTACAGATGCGATAGTTTCTAATTTTCGTGGGTACTTTTCTTTTATTTCTTCTGGCTCATATTCCTGGATTCCCCTTTTCTCGACTTCTATTTGGTCGAGATATCTCTGTATTCTTTGTAAAGCGCTTTCTTTGCTTTCTTTTAGAATCTTAAGGTCCTGGAATATTCTTTTTACGTTACTGCGTGTTCTGTATAGAATTATTTCTATGATTTCTGTGTAGCTGTATATATCTAACCGTTGTTGGCACTCGTTTATTTTTTGTAGTATTTCTGTAACGGGTTTTGTATTTGCTTTCTTTTTGCTCCTTGCTTTTTCTCCAATGCTCAAGATTTCTTCCTTTGAGAATTCTCCCCATACGTGGGGTTCCTTATCGTTCTTGGTGACATACCCAATGAAGTAAGCAAATCCTTTGTAAAAGGTTACATTACACTGTCTTCCTTCGAACTGACTAAAGGCTTCCCTTATTATTTTGGTTGCATTGTTCTTGGAAGCGCTGAAGTTTTTTACTGCGATGTGTATATGTCATCCCTCGTTTTGATGTTTTTCTTTAGTAATAACTATAGCCTCTATCTTTATTTTATTCCAGGGGGCAGCTTTATAACAAGAATCTAACTAATAAACAGTATGATAGAAAGAAATAGATGAATCGTTCTACCATACTATCTATCTATTAGAATACTGCCGATTTTAGTCCACTCATTTCATTTAAGACATGAAATTGGAATCTTTTTCATTTTATTTCGTCAATTTTGGCTAAGAACTCAGAAGTCAAGTTTCATTCAAATTAGTTAATAATTAATCGTTTTGACTGACTGTTTTTACATAAATGATAAGTAGAAAAGCGGTAGGAACTGGAATAAATTGTGCTGTAGCAATAAATGCAAGAATATTTACTTCCATAATCTCATCGATCTTTTACTTCGCAATAACTCAGGATTTAATCCCATGGAGATGATAAATCTTTGGCATGTAAATTCAATGAATGAATATTACCTTATGCGGATTCTTCTTATGCTATTGCTATGGTGGTATAAGCCAAGGTCTTGGAACAACGGTAAACATAAGGCCTTGTTGACTTTACGAAAATAGACTAGGCTACACAATTGTTGATATTATAATTATAGATGCTAAAACTGAAGTAAACTAGAAAATAAGTTACATTATATATATTCTAATTATTTGGTAGTAACTTACTTCGAAAAGTAATAATAAGAGCACACAATGGCCAAAAAGACGGGAGGAAATCACATTAAACGGACATTTCTAGCTCCCAAAATGTCAAAATTAAGAAATGGTTTCGACTTAATATTTAACTCAACGATTTGGTCGCTAAAACCCATTTTCCATCGCTACAAATATGCTTCAACACCTTTAAAACAGCTTTTTGACCCTCGAATTTCATTTATAACCTTATTAACAAGAACCAAAAAGTTATCACTAAACATGTTTTCTAAAATAAATTAAATCATCGACTTTCACTAAAAAATGTTATGACCAAAAAATCCCCTCTCAACCCATTTAGGCCAAAAATTCAACTTTTTACCTAAATACCCTAATCACAACCTAAGGTATCGAGACTCTAACTTTCCACCCTAATAAGAAAAACTCAATGTTCCGGACCTAATACTAAAGCACCATCTTATGCTCATAGTTCATAATGTTTATTAACAATATAATTATGATTAGTTTGTTAGTTATGTTAGTTATGTTAGTTAGAGTGTTAGTTGGATGTCACATCAAGTTAGTTAGATTTTTGAAAGTTAGTTAGTCACACATTTTGTATTTCATATCTTTTGTATTTGTTGGATATGTGATTACAATTCTCTTGTATATATATGAGAATCAATACATGAAGATAGCAGTCTGCATCTTCTACAATTCAACACATACGATGCCTCCTTCTTCCTCCTCTTCTTCTTCTTCTTCTTCTTCCTAAATCAATTGTTATGGTTCCTTTCTGTTTTGGTGTAAATCACCATTGTTGATCAGTTTGATATGGTATCAGAGCAAGGCTGTTCTTGCTACTTTTGATTTGAATCTGCTATTGATTCTTCTTATTTAATTGTTTTTCCTGTGATCCAGTCGATCCTTCATCATGACAGGACCTGAAAGTGCTCCTTCAGCACAAGGAACCTCTGTTAATGGTGATGCACACAACACTCTCTAAATACACCCTTCGGATAGCCCTGGTATGGTGTTGGTACCAACTCAATTCGATGGAACAGGATATAGATCCTGGAGAAGGGGAGTTATGCGAGCTTTGTCAGTAAAGAACAAGCTTGGATTCATTGATGGTAGTTGTGTTACACCAACTGCAAGCTCAAATCAGTTGCATCAATGGCAGAGATGCGATGACATGGTGACTTCCTGGATTTTAAACTCTCTTACTAAGGAAATTGCAGATAGTGTAGAGTATGTTAGTGATTCAGTGAAACTTTGGAAGGAACTTGAAGATAGATATGACCAAACAAATGGAGCAAAGTTGTATCAAATTCAAAAGGAGATTAATGATCTCACACAAGGAAATTTGGATATAACAGTCTACTACACCAGGATGAAAAAGCTTTGGGAAGAATTGAGAACTTTGAATGTAAAGAATGAGTGCTCTTGTGCTTGTAGTTGTGGAGCCAAAGATGTATTATACAAAGCAGAACAAGACAGACGCTTGATACAATTCTTAATGGGGATGAATGAGGTGTATACTGTGATAAGAGGCAACATTCTTATGATGAATCCCCTTCCAACAATGGCACAAGCCTTTTCCTTGATGATTCAAGAGGAGAAACAAAGGGAGTTTAAACCTGCTAATCAAACCCCTATGGAATCGATTTCCTTGAATGTGAACTCTTCTAATAATAGTGGAAAGGGATCAACAGGAAGAAACTACAAAACATCATTCTCTAGTGAAAACTGCTCTGGCAATACTTCAAGTAACAACAATTATGGAGGATCCAACTATTTTTCAGCTAACAGTAACAATAGAAGTGCTATGGTTTGTAGTTATTGCAAAAAGACAGGACATGTCAGGGAGAGATGCTATAAGTTGATTGGATATCCTAGCCAGACTAATAGGAACAATGGACCTCATGCAAGGCAGAACAGTAATAATGAATATAGAGGAAGGAGAGTTGTAGCCAATGTTCATGGATCATCTGATAATGTGGCATCTGCACAAAGAGAAGAATGCATGCAGAATAATCAGAATCAAATGGTTACATTCACTAAAGATCAATATGATAACATGATGAAACTTTTGCAGAATTTTCGAGTTGAAGGAACTGATTTGAACAACTCAAACATGGAAGCTGGTTCTGTGAACTTTGCAGGTACTATAATATGTTCTTCATCTATTGATTTTGGCAATCCTTCATGTGAATGTTTTAAATCAAGTGCTGACCTATGGATCATTGATTCGGGAGCATCAAACCATATAACCTTTAACAAATCTTCTCTTACCAATGTTCAAACCATGTCTTACCCTATGCTTGTCTCTTTACCCAATGGATACAAAGTCAAGGTGATAGAATTTGGAGATGTAGTAATCACATCTGGAATTGTTTTACACAATGTGCTATATATGCCTTCTTTTAAATACAATCTGGTGTCAGTTCACTCATTAACTCTTTCAATGAGAAGTGTTGTCCTGTTCACTAGTGTTTCTTGTTTACTGCAGGCCCCTTCAGTGAAGAGGCCTCAGGTGCTTGGTAGTAGCAGAGTAGGACTTTATTTTCTTTGTTCAAGATGTCTGAAGAACCCTGCTAACTTCACCACATGCTGCTGCATATCTCACAACAATCACAATTCTTCTTTGTCTAGCAATAATGGTCAAGCCACAAACAAAAATTTACATGATAACAACAAATGTAATAGTCATACTATCTGTTCTTCTACTTCTGATACTATATCTACTAAACATAGTGTAGACCTATTGTGGCATAATAGACTTGGCCATGTGTCTTTTGTGAAAATGAGGAAAATATCTACCATCCCAGCCAATTTCTCAAACAAGCAACCTTTTATGTGTACAATCTGTCCTATGGAAAGACAAGAAAGATTGCCTTTTAGCCAAAGTGTTACACACTCTAATTCCATTTTTGAGCTTATTCATGTTGATATATGGGGTCCTTATCATACACCTACACATGACAATTACAGATATTTTATTATCATAGTAGATGATTTTAGTAGATCAACTTGGACTCATCTGTTAAGCACCAAGAGCAATTCCTTACAAGTTCTCAAAAACTTTGTAAATATGATAGAGAATCAATTTCAAACCACAGTCAAAACTGTTAGATCAGATAATGGACTTGAGTTTAATGACAATGAAACCAAATCCTTCTTTCAATCTAAAGGTATAATTCATCAAAAGAGCTGTCCATATACACCTCAACAAAACAGTATAGTGGAAAGAAAACATAAGTATTTGTTAGAGACAGCAAGAGCCCTTCTATTTCAATCAAAACTTCCCATAAAATACTGGGGGGAATGTATACTTACAGCAACACATCTTATAAACAGACTTCCTTCAGTCTAATGAAGAACAAATGTCCTTATGAAATCCTATACAAAACAAAACCAGACTACAGCAAATTTAGATCTTTTGGTTGTTTGTGCTACCCAACATTACCCAAAGTTCAGAGGGATAAACTACAGCCTAGAAGCACTCCTCATGTGTTTGTAGGTTACCCCTTTGGAACAAAAGGATACAAAGTAATTAGTCTTGCCACAAAAAGGATACATGTGTCTAGGGATGTAGTGTTCCATGAACATCTATTCCCTTTTACATTAACTTCAGATAAATGTGTTTTTCCTTCTATTTCTAGTACAGACTCTACAAATAACAGGATTGTTTCTTTAGATATTTTTGATGATTGTATTGATTCAATGCTTGATAACACTTTGGTAAATCAAAATACAGATGTGCTTCCTACTTTTCCAACCTTATCACCTAGTTCCCCATATCATAACAGAAATCAATCACATTCTCCCCCCACATTACCACACAGAAGATCACAAAGAGAAAGCAAGATTCCTTCACATTTGAAAGATTACATCTACTCAATTCCTACCCTAAAGACTCATATTCATACCACACAGTCCATTCCCATTGATAAAAAATTCTCTTTGAATGCCATGTTCACTAAACACCATCACATTACTCCCAATGATATTGCATCTAATAGTCAAGCACTGGTTCAAAACATTTGCCATGATAGTGAGCCTTTATCTTATAAAGAAGCAGCCTTAAGTCCTGCATGGCAAAATGCCATGGTGCAAGAGTTTGATGCACTTTATGCAAACAATACTTGGAATCTTGTAAAGTTACCTGCAGGAAAAAAGGCAGTTGGATGTAGATGGGTGTATAAAGTAAAGCAGAAGTCTGATGGTAGCATTGAAAGGTTTAAAGCTAGACTAGTAGTTAAGGGTTATACTCAACAGGCTGGTGTGGATTATACAGAGACCTATTCTCCAGTGGTTAAAATGACCACTGTAAGAACCTTAATTGTTTGTGCTGTTGGTTGGGAGATGTCTCAGCTTGATGTGAACAATGCATTCCTTCATGGTGATCTCCATGAAGAAGTATACATGAAACTACCACAAGGGCTTGCTGTGGATGACTTGAACTTAGTGTGCAAGCTAAACAAGTCTCTTTATGGTTTAAAACAGGCTAGTCGACAATGGTATGCCAAGTTAACTGAAGCTCTACCACTCAGAGGATATGTACATTCTCATCATGATTACTCACTTTTCCATAGAAAGGTTGGTGCCTTAGTTGTCTTTGTTGCAGTCTATGTTGATGATATTATTCTCACAGGAACAAACACTGCTGAGATTACACAGTTAAAGGCCTACTTGGATGATACTTTTAAGATTAAAGATCTTGGTCGATTGCATTACTTTCTAGGGATGGAGATACTTGACATACCAGGAGGGGTACTTGTCTCCCAAAGAAAGTTTGTATTGGATTTACTAAAAGAATATGATTGTTATAGTTAGAGTTCACTTATATCTCCTCTTGATCCAAACATCAAACTAAGGGCCAAAGAAGGAACTCCATTACCTGATCCTACATACTACAGAAAACTAGTAGGAAAATTGAATTTCCTTACTAACACTAGACTGGATATAGCATTCAGTGTTCAACACTTGAGCCAATTTATGCAAGATCCCAGAACTTCACATCTACAGGCAGCATTTCATCTTCTTAGGTACTTGAAACAGGATCCAACTCTAGGCCTTCATCTTTCCAAAGATTCTGATTGCTCAATCAGAGCATATCGTGATTCAGACTGGGCATCTTGTCCAGACTCAAGAAGATCAGTTAGTGGATACTTGGTTCTACTTGGGAACAACCCAATCAGCTGGAAATCAAAGAAACAAGAAACCATTTCATTGTCTTCTGCAGAAGCAGAATATAGATCCATCAGGAAGGTAGTAGGTGAGCTGGTTTGGCTTCACAAGTTGACAAAGGAGTTAACTATATCTGATTCTTCACCTATTCCTGTCTTTTGTGATAGTCAGTCTGCCATCCACATAGCTCACAATCCTGTTTTCCATGAGAGAACCAAGCATATTGAAGTCGATTGTCACTTTGTACGCAGCAAACTTCAGGAGGGGCTCATTTCACTACATCACATCTCTACCACTGAGCAGCTAGCAGATATACTCACAAAGGCACTTACTGGAGTTAAACATTCAGCATTACTCAACAAGTTGGCTGTAAGATCATCACTGCCAACTTGAGGAGGGGTATTAACAATATAATTATGATTAGTTTGTTAGTTATGTTAGTTATGTTAGTTAGAGTGTTAGTTGGATGTCACATCAAGTTAGTTAGATTTTTGAAAGTTAGTTAGTCACACATTTTGTATTTCATATCTTTTGTATTTGTTGGATATGTGATTACAATTCTCTTGTATATATATGAGAATCAATACATGAAGATAGCAGTCTGCATCTTCTACAATTCAACACATACGATGCCTCCTTCTTCCTCCTCTTCTTCTTCTTCTTCTTCTTCCTAAATCGATTGTTATGGTTCCTTTCTGTTTTGGTGTAAATCACCATTGTTGATCAGTTTGATAATGTTGACCAAAATCAACTATTTTAATATAATTCAACTCAATGGCTCAAATCCAATAAAATCTCACCCGAATATCCGCGACAATACTAACCATTCGCGCAACATATACTAACATAAAAAATTAAAGGGAAGGGCAAAATGGTCAAATTACAAATAAAATGATTTTCTTATTAAATGGGACATTACAAGCCTATAGGCTCTATAGCCTTAACTAAGGAAAATATTTATGAGGTATACAATGTAGTAAAAAATATGTAGGATGAAAATGTCTTGATCGCATCCAACAAGTTCAAATTTTTATACACCCAAGGCAAATTCTAGATGGTTTAACATGAACGAATACGCAAATGTTTCACCACATGGCACATTAAAAGTTTCAACATAGCTATCTTACTCTAATCTTTCCAACTGAACTCCTTGAATGTAATGCATTATTAAGCCTGAATTTTATTTTAAAAGTCTATCATACCATTTTCAAAACAATAAAAATAATCATATTTTTCAAACAATGCACCAATATTTCAAAATAAAATTACTATTGAATCTGGAGAAACAACACAAACTCGATTCTTATCTTGATCAAATTTATTGACATGTTTTCTCGAGTTCGATGATTTAAGTTCAAAACATTAAAAAGAATATTAAATTCTTGTTGAACAAAATTTAAAAGTTACTATCCTCATTAACAAGCGGTGATTATCCTTGTTCAAAAACAAACAAAGTTAAAGTTTTATTATTTCGTATTTCAAGCTACCGTATTTTCAAGTTTGGTGATTTTTATTCAAAATACAAAGTTTGTTTATTTATTTTATTATGCACACTTGATTCTCATCACCTCGACGAGAGAAGTTTGTGTATTTATTTTATTACGCACATTTGATTTGCATCACCTCGATGAGATACACAAATAAGCCTTTTGGGGTTTGTTTGTGTGTGTGTATATATATATATATATAGGACACGCGTGTCAGCACGGATCCAACGTATGTTGCTCATTCTGTATCAATTTATGTGACATAATTGAAAGTTTAAAAATTCTTTCAAAAATCTGATTTTTAAATATTTTGAGATATTAATTATTGCGATTCACGGTAATATTTTAAATAAGTTTCAAATAATATATATTTACTACTTATGTCTGAATTTACATGACATAAATCAATAACATTTATGTGTTTTTTTATTATTTAAAATTTGTTAATTATTGTAATTTTAAAATATTTTTACGTAATTTTAAAGTTATATGTTTTCCGATTTATTTTAATTTTTTAATTATTGTTCTTCTATAGAATTTAGTAATTTTTAAATATATAACATATTTTTCAAAAAAAGTAGTACAAATTAATCAAAATAGAGAAAGTACTAAACTGAGTATAAATAGACATGTTAAATTTGAAAACATCGTTTGAATATGCACAAAGTAATGCAAAAAAAAAAAAGAGAGAGATTTTAAAAGATTTATAAAAAGGGAAATATAAATTAATTTATAATTTTTCTAATAATATAGCATATATATTTTATTCCTAAAATAATACTTCTTTCATTTTAATTTATTGGGATAATGCACAAGTACCCCTCAACCTATGCCCGAAATCCCAGAGACACACTTATATTATATTAAGGTCCTATTACCCTCCTGAACTTATTTTATAAGTAATTTTCTACCCCTTTTTAGCCTACGTGGCACTAGTTTGAAAAAAAAAGTCAACATTCATTGGGCCCATTAGATAGTGTTACGTAGGTCAAAAAGGGGTTAAAAAATTATTAATAAAATAAGTTCAGGGGGTAATTGGACCTTAATATAGTATAAATGTGTCTCTGAGATTTCGGGCATAGGTTGAGGGGGTACTTGAGCATTATCCCTAATTTATTTGATCTACCTTTTGTACTCTTATTTAAAAAGAATTTTATCTCTTGTTAATAATTTTTTTAGTTCTAACTTTTCATGTAATATGTTGAAAACCTTAAGATTTAAATTTTCCTTCTTAAATTTCATACCAAATTAAAATAAATCAAACAACTTAAAACAAAATAAATATGAACTTTTGTGTATTATGTTTTATAGATCAAATACTAATTAGTGAAGTAATATTTATTATATTTGAAGTCATAAGCTAAAAACTTGAAAAATGATGAAATAGAATGGGGAAAAGGGTTAAAAATGTTCTAAACATATTGAAAATAGATCAAAAATGTCCTCCTTCCACCTATTAGATTAAAAATGCCCTTAAGGTTATTTTTAAGGTTACAAGTATCCTTCTTTAACAGAATTTTGACATGGTATAAATGAATTTTAAATTAAAACACATGGAGTAAAAGTATTGGTTCACGTAAATTTTTGATCCAACTCAAAGAATTTGATCGATGACTGCATTGGACTTCTATCTTCTTGTTACTTATTATTGAGGAACAAGTGCTCACTTCCACCAAAAACTTCATCGCATCCCAATGTGCCACCAGTAACCTTCGTCTGCACATGGTGACAATCCCTGTAGTGGAACCACCGAGGATATTCGTGACTGTGAACACCTAATTTTTTATCAAACCATAAAATTTTTACACCAATTTGAAAAGGTTGTATTTAAAATAAAATACAAAAATATAATTAATACAAACTATAAGATCAGTTATAGTTTAATAATAATAAAGAAATGATAAATAGAAGTTGAGAATTCAAATTATTTGTTAATTCAATCTAGTCTAATAATAATAATATAGAAAATATTATGAAAGAGTATAGAAAAAGAAAAGAAAGAAGGAGTCCTAAATAATTTCAAATTTGTTTTACCTTATCCTAATTACTCCCAACTTCCTAACTTATTTTTCTAAAAATACTCATCCCATCTATTTATTTTTATTTTTATTTTTATTTCCTTTTTGGCACGATTTTATTTTTTTGGTTACACGATTTTTTTGTTTGTTTTGTTAATTTCCTATTATTATTATTATTATTTACTTATTTTATTTTTATATCCTTATCTCAACCCAATTTTCTCAATTAATTTTCAAATTAAATCATAATCCCACTACACTACGTTCCTTTGAATTAGCACCAGATTCTCACCCAAAAAATATTATATAACCCCACGTTCAGTTGAAAAAAAATACATAGAGATATATAGAGAATATACAGAGAGAGAGAGAGAGAAAATACACAGAAACTGAGGTTGAAATACACAGGAAAAAAAAAAAGCAAAAGCAAAAGCAAAGAGGAAAAAAGTGATTTTTTTTTAGAATTAGGCTAGGGTTAGATGCTTTGATCGTGATTCCAAATTCGTGGATAACAGCTTGTTTTTGTGGTATCAATTTTTGCAGGGAAGTAACTATAAATTCTCGCGTGATTTAAATAGTATTACTTGTATAAAATTTTGATTTCAATAGTATGAAATTCTTCAAATCGCATGTATTGTATTTATTATTGTTACATTATTATTATTATTATTATTATTTTTATTATTATTATTATTATTATTATCATCATTATGCTTTTAAGATACACTTTGTAACTTATATCTCTTCTTGATATTGAATTGTTAAATTTGAATAGATTCGTATACCTTTCCGTCTAGTTTTTCACTTTAGAATATTTTCTTGAGTTTATTGTTGACTTGTTAGATTATCATATAAAAATAATTAATAAATGATTTAAAAAAATATATATATCTAAGTAGAATTGTCAATTAAAAGGAGAAATAAATTTCATCTAGAGATTCATGATAAAATAGTGATAATTATTATTATTATTATTATTAATATTATTATTAATAATAATAATAATTATAATAAACTAATAATTATAATAATAAAAAAAGTAAAATTTGAGAAAATATATAAATTAAAAAATAAAAAAGAAGAAAGCATTGGAAAAAAATTAAAACAAAAAAAGGTGAAAGAAACAGTAAAAAATAAGAATAAAAAAGAAAAAGGAAAAAATAATCAAAAATAAATAAATAAATAAATAAAAAGGAAGAAGTAGAATGAAATTAAAATAAAATAAAGAAAAGAATAAAAAAACGTACAAAAAGGAAAAAAGACAAAATTATTTTAAAATAAATAAATAAAATAATAAATAACAAGAAAAATAAAAATTTGTAAAGTAATAATAAAATAACAATAAAATAATAAAAAGTAACAGAACGTGTATATATATATATATATATATACACACATTTGTGCTTGTGTTTGTTATTCTTTGAGTTTTTTTCTCAGCATCAACTCGTTATTCATTTGGGGACATGCACCATATTGGCTAGGGCTGTGAACCTATCGAGAAAATAAATATAATAAATCGATACCGTGTGAACAGTTGATAAAGCAAGAGAGTTGTTTGGTAACGAATTATCACACAACATTCACAAAATGGTAATGAGTCAGAATGTTCATTAGAAGTGTTTCAAATAAAGATAAGGATTGTTTTTAAAGCGTCTTCAAGATATTCGCACAATCATCAATGGAATAAACCTCCCGGGGAGGGGTATCCAAAAGTCAAGCTTCAAAAGATACTTGAAGTCACAAACCAACCACCATTTAGAAAGATTAACAATACGTTCTTTGTTTTGAAACAGGTATAAAGCAGAATCATGTAAGTTGATCGTGAGAGATAAACACCACGATGGTAAGTTCTTGAATCTTTACTTCTCATACAATATGTACAATAAAATAATAATAACAATAAAAAATAATTATTTTTCTTTTTTTCCTCTTAATAGAAACTGGGGCATTTTATTTTTTATTTTTAGTCTGTTCAATGTACAAATAAAAATAAAATAAAATAATGTTGATAATAATAATATAAGTGAAAAGAAATATATATATATATATATATATATATATATATATATATATATATATATATATATATATATATATATATATCATGTCTTTACATGGCACAGTAATCCCTGATTGCATATAGGGGGCGTAACAGTGACCACAGTCCGTCCGATTGTCCTACGAAGGTCTAGTTTCCTTGATCAATCATATGTGAGTACGCAACAAGAATTTTATACGATCCAGGATAAAATCCAAAACCACAACAACAATGTTCTCAATAGATTTCAGTCTTTGACACTCAAACAAAGCAACTGTGGTGAAATCCGTTCAATAAATTAAGTAGATTCGTAGAAAAAAACCAAAAAATCAGCTGAGTTATATTAAAAAAAGGTAGGTCAACTCCATTGAGTTAGGTCAAAAATTCATGTGGACTAATACTTTAACGCCACGTGTTTAATTTAAAAGTTTATTTACGTCATATTATAATTTTGTTAAAGAAAGGCATTTTTAACCTTAAAAATAATCTTAATGGCATTTTTGATCTAATAGGTGAAAGGAGGACATTTTTATTCTATTTTCGATACGTTGAGGATATTTTTAACTCTTTTTTCTAATAGAAAAAGTAGTGGTAATGGTGAACGGAAGCTGGTAGAATCCACAAAAGTTAAATTAGATACGCAACACAATAGAAATGAAGAAGAACTATTTTATATTAGAATGCGATAGCTTTTATCAAATTGAAAGTCTAAAATGCTTCCATTGTAATGTCAAAAAATTCCCTAATTTAATGTGAATGTCAAGAAGCACACATGTTGACGAACACATGTGTGCTTCAAGACTCTTATACTATAGTAAAAAAAAAATAACACTAATAAAGGAAGAGAAATTAGTAAAGATTGTTATAATATAGTTAGCTCATAAGAAAAATTAGTAAAGAATGTTATAATATAGTTTGCTCATACGTGAGCTGATATAAAAATTTATTTGTCATTTATTTTTTTTAATTTCAATTTCAAATGGCAAATAGATGTAGCAATGAAACTGAGGTAGAAATGAAATATATTGTTCTTATTTTAAGTAAAACTAAATAGACTAGAAGTAACATTAGGGCTATCAGAAGGATAGTTCATTTGGTTATTTTTAAAAAAAATTATATCATTTCAATTTTTCAGCTATTTTATAATATATAATCAAAATTAAAATTTTAAAATCATCACAATCTTAATTTATGTGACACAAGCAATACAAAATTAGCTTTTTCTTGTTGTCTTTTAGATATTTTATATTATTAATTATTGTAATTTAAAGCACTTTTTATCTATTTTTAATAATATACGTTATTTTCTATATTTGAGAGTTAAACCAATTTTTTTGCGTCTTTTATATATTTTAAGTTGATAATTAGTGTGATTTTAATTGAATTTTAGGTTATTTTCAAATAATATATGTTATTTTTTCAGTCTCATTTATGAAGTTGATGGAGTGTTGCTTGTTTATTCACATTTCTTAAATAGTAATGTTCGTGTTGTGCATGGCCCAAACGTCAAGATTAATTTTTAAAATTGATTTACATGTTTTAACTTTCAATCTGTGGTGTGTGTATATATATATACATGTTTAATCATACTGAGATGAAACATATTGCAATTTATAGTACTTTTCGTATAGTTTTTGAATATATAAAACTTTTACCTAAGATATCGAATTAATGTAATCTAATTTAGCCTTAAAAGTTAGTCAAAATAACTTTAAAAAAGGCAAGATGACACCTAAAAGGGGATGGATACAATAATATTTAAAGTATACTTAGATAATAATACAAAAAATATTGTAAATTATGTTTGCTATTTATATAGTATCTTTTAAACGTAACTAATACATAATATTTTGTATCACAATTTATATAGTATCTTTTAAATACGACTAACAATATTTTGTACCTCAATTTCTATAGTCTTTTTATCTTGATTTAACATTTTTGTGCGTAATTGATTAAGAAAGGGAGTTACTTCTACTTTCTATTGTATATACATTTATATATAAGGTATTAGGATGTATGATATCATTTTATGAGTATATTAAGTTGAAATTAAACAAATTGTAATAATCGATTCATCACACGCTATATTGAAATCAAATTTAAAAATATCAAATTATATCGAATTAATTTTTAAAAGTCATTCTCTATTCTATGAGTATATATGAATTGAAAATTTGAAATGAAGTTATAATTACCGATTTACCATATTGGTAAAATATTGAAATCAAATTTTAAAATATCAAACTATATAAATTTAATTTTAAAATGTGATGATCTCGATTCTAAACTTAAAATTGAACAAATTATAATTATCGATTTACCATATTACTAAATATCGAAATCAAATTTGAAATGAAAAAGTAGGTCCTGCACATGATTTGAAGTTTGAAATGAAGATACGAGTCCCACACATGATCACAATATTGTGCTGCAAAAGAAATTCTCCTTGAAATGAAGAGAGTTAGCAAACAGGTGAAGCACACATGTTGACGATGTGTTGCCTGCTTATGCTAACTCTCACTTATTAAATAAGAATACACACACACACACATATATATATATATGCTTATGCTAACCCTCACTTATTAAATAAGAATACACGCGCGCGCATACACTTATATATATATATATATATATGTATATATATATATATATAGTTATATAGTTATATAGTTATATAGTTATATATTGTTCGCAACAAATTTTTATAAGTGAGGAAAACTAACTGCAAGCAAAATAAATAAAAGAAAAATGTGATTTTATTAATGAATCGTGTGAGTACAATTCTGTTGTTCTTTTGATTCTTCTCTTCTAAGTTTCTCCATGATTTGAGGGCCTTCAGTAGCGTATTTCTTGAATGTAGGATGATGTAGACATCCTTCAGATGTATTTGATCTCTAAGAACGTCGGAAGCGCTTCGTCGTTGCAAGTTGATCTCCGGAACGAACTTTGTTGATCAATCCTTTGAAGAGCTATGTAGTTGATGTTGTAGCTTATGTAGACCTCCTTGAGAAGTATTTGATCTTCGAGAATGTCGGAAAGTACTTCGTCGTTGCAAGTCAATCTCCGGGAAGAACTCCGTTGATCAATCCTTCGAAGAGCTATGTAGTTGATGTTGTAGCTTTCTCCAATTGAAAAATTTTTGTTGAAGTCTTTTCTTCCTTTCTCTCCTTTTGAATGTCATGTACATCCCCTATTTATATTTGTAAGGGGTTGGGCAAGGTTGCTTGTCCTTCAGACGCACTATGATAGTGCCAGGCCTCCCCCTCTTCCTCAGAATTGCCCCGCAGGGCAATTAACAGCTTCTGATGTTGAGCAAGTCCAAACAGTGTTGAAACTTGCTCTGTGGAACCGGCTTTGTGAACATATCAGCAGAATTATCAGCAGTTCCTACTTTCTTCACCTTGATTCTCTTCTCACTTCTCAGAAAATGATACCTCACGTCAATATGCTTGGTTCTCTCATGATGGACTTGATCCTTGGCTAGACAAATTGCGCTCAAACTGTCACAATACACCGTAGCCTGATCATGATGCAGACCAAGATCACTAACCAGCCCTTTCAGCCAAATCCCTTCTTTTGCAGCCTCTGTCAAGGCCATGTACTCCGCTTCCGTAGTAGACAAAGTCACTGTAGGTTGCAAAGTTGCCTTCCAACTGACGATAGATCCTCCAAGGGTAAACACATAGCCAGTCATCGATCTTCTTGTGTCAACATCTCCAGCATAGTCAGAATCAAAATAGCCAGTAACCAAGCACTGAGTATCACCTCCATAAATGAGACCAATGTCAGATGTACCTCTAAGGTACCGGAAAATTCTCTTCACAGCCTGCCAATGTTCTTTCCCTGGTTGTCCCATGAATCTGCTCACTACACTGACTGCATGTGCTAAATCTGGCCTTGTACAGACCATAGCATACATCAAACTTCCTACGGCACTGGCATAAGGGACTCGTGACATATACTCCTTCTCTTCTTCTGATTGTGGAGCGAACATGGCCGTGAGATGGATATTGGCAGCACTGGGGTATCAATAGGCTTAGATGAAGACATGCCAAACCTCGCCAAGACCTTCTGAATGTAGCTTCTCTGTGACAAGAAAAGTTTCCTTCTCTCTCTGTCTCTAATGATCTCCATCCCTAGAATCTTTCGAGCGGCTCCCAGATCCTTCATCTCAAACTCAGCACTAAGTAAACCCTTCAGCTTCTGAATGTCATACTTCTTCTTTGCAGCTATCAGCATATCATCTACATAAAGCACCAGATAGATGAATGAATCATCCTTGAGCCTATTGTAGTAGACACAACAATCATATGAGCTCCGAGTATAGCCCAACTTCACCATATAGCTGTCAAACCTTTTGTACCACTGCCTTGGAGACTGCTTAAGTCCATATAAGGACTTCTTCAACTTGCAGACGTGATTTTCCTTCCCTGGAACTTGGAAACCATCCGGCTGAGTCATGTATATCTCTTCCTCCAACTCTCCATGTAGAAACGCTGTCTTTACATCAAGTTGTTCAAGCTCCAGATTCTGATGTGTAACTATCGCTAGTAACACTTGGATGGAAGTATGTCTGACCACTGGTGAGAAGATCTCATTGTAGTCCACTCCCTCTCTTTGGTTGAAACCTCTGGCAACAACCCTGACTTTATACTTGACTCCTTCTGCTGGTGATATCCCTTCCTTCTTCTTGAAAACCCATTTGCAAGTAATAATCTTTCTCCCCGAAGGCTGTATGACCAGATCCCATGTCTGATTCTTGTGTAGGGACTCCACCTCATCTCCCATAGCAGCAAACCATTTTTCAGAATCAGGACTTAAAATGGCTTCTTTGTAAGTAGACGGCTCAGATGTATCTACCTCTTCAACAACCTACAGTGCATAACCCACCATGTCCTCAAAACCATACCTCGTAGGTGGCCGAACTCCAACCCTCCTTGCCCGATCTTGAGCTATACTCTGATGGCATAGATTCTGGGATATCAGTTTCTGTCTGTGGCTCTTGATCCTCTTCTTCAGGTTCTTTTAAATCGCTCTCATTCTGAATGACTTGAAACTCCACCTGTTTATCAAGACTCTCAGTTTCTGACGTAGTTGTAGACTTCACAATGGTTCTAAGCAGAGAACTTTCATCAAAGACAACGTTCCTGCTCATAATAACCCTCTTTCTGCTGGAGACCAGATTCTGAAACCTTTCACTCCATCTCTGTAGCCCACAAATACTCCCTTTTTAGCTCTTGGTTCTAACTTACCTTCACTGACGTGATAGTAAGCCGTACAACCAAAAGCTTTCAGATTTGAATAATCAGCAGCTTTTCCTGACCACATCTCCATAGGTGTCTTGCACTGTATGCCTGTATGTGGTCCGCGGTTAATCAAGTAGCAAGCTGTACTAACCGCTTCTGCCCAGAATCTTCTATCTAGCCCAGAATTAGAGAGCATGCACCTTGCTCTCTCCAGAAGTGTTTGATTCATCCGCTCAGCTACACCGTTCTGCTGTGGTGTATTTCTGACTTTACGATGTCGAGCAATCCCTTCATCCTTACAGAATTGATCAAATTCAGACCAGCAGAATTCCAGCCCATTATCAGTTCGCAACCTCTTGATCTTCTTCGCTGTTTGATTTTCCATCAAAATTTTCCACTCCTTGAACTTCTGGAAAACTTCACTTTTATGCTTCATCATGTACACCCAAGTCATCCTTGAGTAGTCATCAATAATGGACACAAAGAATCTGCAGCCTCCCAAAGACTCAACACGGCATGGACCCCAGCAATCAGAATGGATATAATCAAGTATGCCTTTTGTTCTGTGAATGGCCTTTGAAAACTTGTTGCGATGTAGTTTTCCAAAGACACAATGTTCACAAAACTCTAGGCTCTTAACCTTATGACCAGCAAGAAGATCCTCCTTTGACAGAATTTGCATCCCTCTTTCACCCATATGACCAAGTCTCATGTGCCATAACTTAGTCATATCCTTTTGGTGAACTTCTGACGATGCAACATGGGCTGAACCTGTAACCATGGAACCTTGTAGAAAATACAAAGTACCACGCATGACACCTTTCAGAATCAGATTTGAACCCTTCCAGACCCGCAAGACTCCATCTTTTCCCGACCAGGTAAATCCCTTGCTGTCCAAAAGACTGAGAGATATCAGATTTTTTGTCATCAATGGAACGTGCCTGACCTCGTTTAATGTGCAGAAGCTACCGTCATGTGTCCTTATCTTAATCGAGCCTGTCCCAACCACCTTGCAGACAGAACTGTTGGCCATCAAGATGCTGCCTCCGTCTACTTGCTCATAAGTCTTGAACCACTCTCTCCTAGGACAGATGTGATAGGATGCCCCAGAATCGAGAACCCACACATCTGAATGATGAGTGTGCTCATCCGCAACTAGGGCAATGTCTTCTTCAGAATTGGTGTCTTCTTCAGCAACAGCAGCAGAAACTGATTGTTTTTCCGATTACTTCTTCTTCTTTGGACAATCAAATTTCCAATGTCCCTTCTCCTTGCAGTAATTACAAACATCATCCGGCTTTGCACCCTTCGACATCGGCTTATTTTTCTTTCCGCCGTTTTTCCTTCCCTTTCCGCTACTGGTGAACAGACCGGAAGGCTGTATGTCCGTACTTGTGCCGTTAGCCTTATGCCGTAATTCCCTGCTATGAAGGGCCGATCTGACTTCTTCCAGCGACACAGTATCTTTCCCAACAATGAACGATTGAACAAAATTCTCAAACGACATTGGGAGAGATACTAACAGAATCAGGGCAGCATCTTCATCCTTGATCTTCACATCGATATTACGCAATTCTAATAACAAAGTATTTAATTGCTCTAAATGTTCCCTGAGTTGTGTACCTTCAGCCATTCGTAAACCGAATAGACGTTGTTTCAGAAGCAGCTTGTTGGTTAGAATTTTGTCATGTACAAACTCTCCAGCTTCAACCACAGACCAGCAGCAGTCTCTTCATCCGAGACCTCCGTGATGACGTCATCCGCGAGACACAGCATGATTGTCGAGTGCGCTTTTTCCTCCAGAATCGCCATCTCAGGAGTAACGACGACGTTCTTGTCTTTCGACAACGGCGCCCAGAAACCTTGCTGTTTCAACAAAGCCCGCATCTTGATATGCCATAACCTGAAACTGTTCCTCCCTGTGAATTTGTCGATTTTCACGTTCAAAACAGACATCTCAAATTATCCAAAAAATACTGATTAACCGAGAGGCTCTGATACCAATTTGTTGTGCAAAATTCGAGATAATACGAGAAAATATAAATGCGAAAAATAAGATAACAGATTTACGTGGTTCACCAATAAATATGCTACGTCCACGGGGAAGAGAGGGAGCAGTTTTATTATGGAGAGGCAAAAACAGAATTACAGAATAGGGTTTGCCATAGCGTCTATATATAGTGCTAAGCTACGTCCTAACAGGCTTGGGCCCAAAATACATAATTGACAGATAATTAAGGGCCCAATTCAAGGCATTCAACACTTGCCGAATTTGTCGACGAGAGTTGAAGTCTTCATGAATGTGGTTTTTTTTAGACTTGTCAACGTGCAGGCTTGTCGAATTTGACGACGAAAGTTAAAGTCTTCATGAATGCATTGTTGAGATTTCAAGAGTATATTTGTCTTGTCATCGCATTCTAACTAGGTTACTACAAATGATTTGTTTGTAGTGATCTCAAAAAGATTTTGTTTAAAAATTCTTGCTTGACAATCACGTGGATCCTATATATTAATTTCAAATAGATGCGTCTAGAGAGTAGTAACATTGTGTGATCTTCCTTGCAAGGTGTGAGAAGAACAAGAAGATTGATTGGATCTTGAATCAAATAAATGGAATATTAACTTTTCTTTGGTTGATTTTGTAAGAATCATTCTTGACATCTCAAGACTTATTGCTTTCTTTTTGAGTGCTAGAAACTTTCATTTAGATGGTAGGAATATTAATATGATTTGCTTCTTCCAATTTTACCAAAACTTTTCTTGTAAAAGAAATAAAAATTGTTCAAAGGAACTTCTATATAAGAATCTCCCATATACAAAATATTAATCAGAGAATCATTGGAAAATAATTCTTCTAACCAAATCAATGTGGAACTCCAAATTTTGTGTCTTCTTTTCTCAATTTCATGCAGTCCCACAAAATTTCATTTTCTTAGTGTAAAAATGTTTGAATGATGAGCAGCTTTGTTTGGAAGAAACAAGATTTGTAGTACTGCAACCTATCCAAAAATCAGCCTTAAACACCTTCCAGATTGTTGGGAATCAATTTTTGAAGTTGAATCTCAAATCTGTCAGTTTTTCTCACAGCTATGCGCGATCTGGCCAAAATATCAGTTTCTTAGTGTAGGAACATTCAAACGATAAGAGGCTTGATTTTGGAGAAACTAGACTTTGAGTAATACGACATATCCAAAAATCACAGTTAGAAACTTTTTGGATCGACAGGAATCAATTTTTGAAGTTGGACCCCAAATCTAGACGTTCTTCTCACGGCTATGTGTGATCGCCAAAACACCAGTTTCTTGGTTTAGGAACATTCAAACAATGAACAGATTGATTTTGGAGAAACTAGACTTCGAGTATTACGACATATCCAAAAATCAAGTATAAAACCTTTCGGATTGACGGAAATCAAATTTTGAAGTTGGTCAAATCTGGAAATTCCCCTCATAGATTTGCGTCTTTTGGATTTTTCTCATTTCTCTTTCTTGAAAGTAATGGTTGTGGTTTTGCATCTTTGTTTTGCATTGACATGTTTCTTAAACAGGGGAGATTGATTTTCAATATCCATTTTGATCGTAATTCAAAACTTTGCGCTATTGGCACCGCTATGTCGAACAAGATTGTTGTGCTGCTGCTCATGTTTGTCATGTCATATTGAAGGGTCGTGCGGTTACTACATGTGTTATCATAAGTATATCAGCCAATAATAATTGAAAACTTCGTGCAGTTGCCACAGATGGCTCCAATTTTTTTAATTTTTCTTTTCATGTTTCCAAAGGAGCATCACCAATCTTGACATCTTGTGAGAAAGATGTAAATAACATTCGTAATTGCAAAGGAACATCTGATGTACCAACACTTCTGATTTTAGTTTTTTAATATTACAATTTAGCACGGCATCTACCTTTTCAAACAAGGATTTGGCAAACAATCATTTAGTGTTTCAGCTTAAACCTTCATCACAGAGTTGATTGAGAAAATCGACTTCTTTAGCTTTCTTTGGAGACTTAGCCAGACACTATTTGGAGAATTCACCTTTCTTGCGGCATTGGTGGAATCAACTTGTCACTTCAAAATTAGCTCACAATTTTATCCTTCTCAACTTTTCAGCTTGACGCGTCTGTAGTATAAAATTCACAACACAAAGTAGGAGTATTGAAATTGCGATTTTCTTTTTCCAATAAGAAAACGACTCAAAGAACTATATTATCAATAAAAATCACGACCAAAGACTTTATAGATTGGTCCAGATATCGCTTTAAGGTCACCTCATGGTTTTGCCTCGCTCAACTATTTAGCTTTAAGCAATTGTGAAAGAGAATCTATAACTTGGTGTAGGGACCTAGAAATGATCCTATTCTTATTTCATTGGAAGTGTAACTCACAGAAGTACAACATATATAAAAATCACGGCCAAAACCTGTACGGATTTTCAAAAATATGTCTGCTCAATTTAATTTTGAAATTTCATGGTCTATTTCGCAACTTTGAGCAGTCGTGGTAGAAACTTCATAACTTGGCATAGAAACATCTGATCATATGCTGATTTTTACGTTGTGAAGTAAACTCCAAGAATTACAGTATATGTGAAAATCATGGACAAAACCTTTGTGGATTTTTACAAATGCACCTTTGAAGTCATCTAAGATGTCTTGCTCAAATCTTCTCCTTTGCTCATTTGTGACACATTTGAACTCATATGCTAGCTATATGATTTTAAAGAGCTAGTGTGATGATCCTGCAATGACACGAAATTTTTCTTTTTTTACTCATTTGTGTGAGCTTAGAGTGATTACTCCAAGTGCCTACGTACCTTGGTGAAGAGTATCAAATCATATCGTAGTTCAAAATGATGAGTTTTGTTTTTTGATTTTTTTTGGACCGTATACAGTTTATACTCTTGTAGGCCAGGAGTAACATGTAGTTTATGCTTATACCTTCGGAGTGTTGTAACTTGTAGTTTAGGCTCGTATGTTGAGGAGCATTTTAGGAAAGAATTCCATCAATGTAACTGGTCTTCTAACCTTTTGTGATGAAGAATTAATGTACTTCACTTTGGAGTTGGATTTCATGCTTTTGCATTGCCGAAGTTGATTTATAATTGATTTTGTGTCAACTTTTGAAAGTCGGAATTTAAAAGTACCTTGATGATTCTGGCTTTTGCGAGCGGCCAAAGTCCAAGTGCCATCACTCTCTTCATTGAAGAAGGCATCTACCTTGGATATGCTTGTTGTTTTCTTCAAGGCGGAAACTTCAATTGGTTCAAAGCTCCCAAACTGCAGTATGATGACATCTTTTTCAATTTTTAGTGATGCCACAGGATGTAGGACTTCTGAAATTGAATCATAATCTAGTTTGACTCTAGCATGGTTTGTCTCAGTTATCCCACCATCGTCAATTATGATCTTTCCCTCTCGTACCAATGTCATGATATTTTCCTTCATAGTGAAGCATATTGTGATGTGATGCCCGACGATGCAGTGAAATTTAAAATACATATAGTCATCGACTTAATTGGATTCTTCTGGTCATTTTGACGCTGAGAGTGCAATGACTTTCTTGGTTAGCAGCTCGTAATTAATCGCAAGAACGTCAGAGTCTGGAAAGGGATACTCTTTTGCTTGTAACTCCTTCAAGGTAGATTGATTTTTCACTTCTCGCATTTGTTGATATGCTACAATCTCTTTGAAATTTTGTCTTCCAGAGGCTTTCATAGAAGTTGAGGCTTTCATAGAAGTTCAGGTTACCGCCATGGACTCATTAGTTATGTAGTCTAACGACTCTTTGAATTGTATATCTTCTTTTGTTTTTATTGAAGACATACAATGTCTTTCCATGGCTTTCAATGCTCAAATCCATGTCACGAGCGCATGTAGATAATTCTTCAAAAGTTCAATGCTTAATCCCTTGAAGGATATATACAAGGCCCCAATGCATTCCTTGTCTACAAATTTAGACTGCAGAGATTTCAGAAAGTTGATCCTTGCAATCTAATCTCAGCATTTGCCAACGATTGATGTAGTCCACAACGAGTTCACAACTATAGAAACGAGTGAGAAATTGATTTTCTAATTGTTCCCTACTATCAATTGATTTAGGCTACAAGCCCATATACCAATCAAGGGCGTTTTCTTTTAAAGAACAGACAAACTACTTAACAAGATGATCATCATGTGTACCGGCACTGCTACAAGTCTCGACGAAATGGGAAATATGTTGCCTTGGATTTCCCCTTCCATCAAATTGCTGCACTTTTGGTGGTTGATATCCAATTGGCATTAGTAGTACCCTCGATTCACTTAGAATACGGCTTTGAATATACTAAGGAACTTTTTAACGGAACACCATATTAAGATTTAATTGTGTTTGTGATATATTGTAGTTCTTAAACTGTTAAAGTGGCAACTGAAGAAGACTGTTTTGCGCTTTGAGAGTCAACTGACTTGTTGAGAGAATCAATATCAACTTTTTCTTGAGTTTTTAGATTGTGATGTGACTCTCTAGAGTTGTAGAGATCTAACTTGCTCATAAGTTGCGCGATTTGAAGATTTTTGTCATCGATAGACTTCTTCAAGGCTTCAATAGTTTCCTCCATCATTGCGAACTTCTCGTCCATGTAAGTTGTGTCAACCATAAAGGAGTTAGCCTTTGTTGAAATTGAAGAATTTGTTGAACTTTTAGATTCACCAAAGTTGAAGCCAGATTGAGAAAGTTCATCAAACAATTTTGCCCCCAAGGATTGCGATTTTGAGTATTATTCGAGACTTCTCTTTCTTGGAATCTCTAAGGAGGTGAAATATTCAGATCCATTCAAGGCAATTGTCTTGAACTCGCATCCAGTGATTGGATCAACATCACTAAAATCATAAATGTGGCATAGTAAAATCCTTGCATGAAACATCATTGATCTTCTTGAAGGCCATGCAGAGTTGAACTTGTTGTTTTTTATTTGTAGGAGGAAGAGATGAACAGAAGAATTGGTCCCACTGGGCGTTCCAAATTTGTTCGCAATAAGTTTTTGTAAGCACAGAAAATTAACTACAAGCAAAATAAAGAAAAGAAAAATGTGATTTTATTAATGAATTGTGTGAGTAAAATCCTGTTGTTCTCTTGATTCTTCTCTCCTAAGTTTCTCTGTGATTCGAGGTCCTTTAGTAACGTATTTATCGAATGTAGGATGATGTAGACCTCCTTCAGATGTATTTGATCTCCAGGAACGTTGGGAAGCGCTCGTCGTTGCAAATTGATCCCTAAAAAGAACTCTATTGATCAATCCTTTGAAGATCTATGTAATTGATGTTGTAGCTTATGTAGACCTCCTTGAGATGTATTTGATCACCGTGAACGTCGGGAAGCACTTCGTCGTTGCAAGTTGATCTCAAGGAAGAACTTCACTGATCAATCCTTTGAAGAGCTATGTAGTTGATGTTGTAGCTTTATCCTATTGAAAAATGATTATCAAAGTCTTTTCTTACTTTCTCTCCTTCTGAATGTCATGTTCATCCCCTATTTATAGTTGTAAGGGGGTGGACAAGGTTGCTTGTGATTGGCCAAATGATATCATTTTGACACTTGGCGCATTGTGATTCGCTCTTGCATTTGACAGGACTACCACCTCATTTGAACATGTGGAGTCACCTTGTTGGTCTCGGATACCTAGTCATTGTGACACGTGGCGTGGGTTTAGGCTTCAAGGTGAAATGGACCTTGGACTTGAATTTAATAAAAATTGGACTTATTAATTTATAAAGCCCAAATTTAATCATTCAACCCAAATAAACATAGATTTAATACAAATTTTGTATGCATTAAATCCAATAAATTTGTGTGTCTATATATATATATATA
Source organism: Solanum lycopersicum (assembly GCF_036512215.1). Lineage (NCBI taxonomy): Eukaryota > Viridiplantae > Streptophyta > Magnoliopsida > Solanales > Solanaceae > Solanum > Solanum lycopersicum. Next base: position 58,685,817 of record NC_090808.1, read on the forward strand.
TATATATATATATATATATATATATATACACACACACACACACATACACATACATACAACAACCGAAAATCTTGTCTCACTTTGCACTTTTGTTAGTTCATGAGCAATAACAGGAATTTTGGGTTCTCATTTGATTACAGGAAAAGGGTCTGAAAAATACTTTAAGTTTGATCGATATTTTTGTTACGTTAACAAACTTTATGAAGGACTTTTTACCCCTGCACTACGTAATAGTGTATTTAAAGGTATATATGTGTCCACATGGACACGTTACTATTTATCATGATTTAATATTTATGATGACCACGTGATACATATATATTTTTAAAACACACTATTAAATAATGTAGGGGTAACATGTTCAGACCTTTTCCCTTTTGATTAATGAATTAATGACATGTTCTTTTATCATTGATTAATCCTTTTTGTTAAAAATCCAGATTGGCTCTTCAACCATTTGTTCAATGAACAAAAAGATTAATCCAATTTTCCAGCATTGACAGTGGGTGGCACGTTTTTGGTTGGCACAAAATATACCAAGTACTCTCTGACAAGATAAAATAAAACTTATTTTCAATTTATTAAGTCTTACCTATATGTAAAGTTTTTATGGTGTATTAAAGTTATTATCCATGTGTCTTTTTGGAATTACTTTGTGAAGAATACAAACTCAAGGAAAATGTTTTCCTATTTTTTCATATTTGATGTGCTGAATGTTTTGGAAAATATTTTTCAAATCAACTTAATTTTCTCAAATTTAAGGAAAATAACTTCCCTTCAAAACTTAAGGAAGACATTTTCCAAAATTCTCTTACAACTTTAAATTACAATTTTTTTGTTGAAAAATCAATTTATTTTATCTGTACCCTCAAACCTGCCCCCCTCCGCCCAACCACCCCCCATAAGACAAATATTAAAGTTTGTTTCTAAAAAATGTTTTTAACTTTAATTTTTTCACCCCACCCTCACCCCTACCCCCAAGCCCCACCCCAAAAAAATATATCAAAAGTTGTTTTTAAAAGATATTGGGAAAATAGACTTAAATATATCTGAACTTTGATCAAAATTGTTGTAACAATACCAAACTTTAGAAAGTATATTTTACCTCCTGTACTATTTAATAGTGTATTTTAAATGTATATATGTGTCCACGTGGATGTAAATATACATTTCATAATTATAAATAGTAATGTGTCCACATGGACACATATATACCTTTAAAATAGGAAAAATGTACTAGTACCCCCTAAACTATGACTGAAATTCCAGAGACATATATTAACTAAAATAGACTACTAAATAGTGCAGGGGTAAAAGTTCTTCCACAAAGTTTGATATTGTAACAACAATTTCGGCCAAAGTTGGAGTATTTTTCAGATCCTTTTCCCAAATTATAATTATAATTATTTTTTTACACTCCCCCCCCCCCACCTACCAGCCCCCCACCCCCCCAAAAATAATTAAGGCTGTTTTTAAAAAATATTTTTAATTTTAAAAATTATTTTCTACTCTAGAAAAAATAAAAGATATTTCTCAAAAATATTTTTCAAACATAAATCAAACACTAAAAATCTTTTCCAAAAAATATTTTCTACACATCAACCAAACGTGAGAAAATAAGTCAAAAATCTACTTATTTCTCACGAAAACATTTTGTTTCATACCAAACACACCCATAGTTTGCAGACCACTGAATGAAGTCACAACATAAAATTGTAGTTTGTCACAGAGTTTTTCCAATACTTTTTAGAGAAAAAAATCTTCACTGGAACTCTAAAAAAATATGTATATTTTTGTCGTTTTGTTTGTTTTTTCGAATGCAAAAGTTTTTGCTTACTTAACACACACAAGGCGCCGGTTCAAGCTGAGTCCTCACCATTGTGTCTTTTTATCATTTAATAAATTGAATACATAATAATTATATATTTTTTTTAATATGTACTCAGGTTGACTCACATTAATTGAATAAAGAGTAGATTCTAGTATGTAAACCCAATATCATTTATCATGTTCATATTTCTCACAATTAATGTCACCCAAACTATGCCCTTAATAGAGGTTAAATTGTTGATGTCAATATGTAGTATCCCAACTAGTTTGAGGTCAAATTCCACAGACAATGTGGAGATAGATCTTTATAATTTTCTACTGAAATTCAAATTAGTAACTATTATTGGAGATGGGGTTCAAATGGGAAACCGTTAACTACTTAGATTGTAATCAAGAATTATAAGACGAATTAGGGTTACAATTCTTAGATATTTAAACTCTAACAATAATTTACTATCAACTCATTTAGACGTGTTCAATTTACAAAGTTGGAGAATGTATGTCTCATAAAGCTAGCCTCGTGGCCCAATTAAAAGAATATCATTGTATGTCCTTTCAAGCACTTTGGTGCCGAATTCATTTTATTCGTTTATAAAATACCTCAGGTTAACTATCCTATCTCTAAATCAAGCCAATAGATTGAGGTTGGTAGCTTTCTATCCCATTAATGATTCTTTTTTCCTAATCTTAATGTAACATTTTTTTTCAAACAAGTCTGTATATGAGGGACTTTTTTTTATAATGCTTCTACAAAATGTTGGGGAATAACACTATTTACAAAAGAATCATAATATACAGTGATCACCCCTTTATGATCGAGGTCCAACGCATAGCAAGCACCCTCATGTTGCAGACTCAACTTGTATAGTCTATTTGGATGTGTTCTTTTTTTTTTGGGGGAAACTTTACTTGATGTACCATTACAATATTTGGGTTTTTTCGTTGTTGTATATGGACTGAAACCATCCTAATCATATATATATTAGCTCATGACAATAAATACATGGATATTCACAGGAGATAGTACTTAGAACATAACTATTATGGGTAAAATAAAGTGATTAGATGTGTAAATACACCTCAAATCGCCACCACAAAGCTAGACTTATTGTTCGTCCTTGAAGAACTCGTCATATCCTCTATACACCCAATACTTTATCAGTGCTAATTAGACAAGGTAACTCAAAGTATGATTGACATATATATATAGTTTAATCGTGATTTAAAATTTACTCATTCAAGCAGATTGTATTGAACTTAAGACTTCTACTGCAAACATTATAACTTTTATATAAAGAATTAAGTTATCCATTAAGTAACCAGTTCTAACTTCCTAATGCAAACATTATAACTTTTATATAAAGAATTAAGTTGTCCATTAAGTAACCAGTTCTAACTTCCAAGTGAGGGGTGCCCTCACTGTCAAAGAATTTCTCTTTTTCACTCATTATATATATATTAAAATTGTCACGAATGGAATCTAGATCCTAGACGAGACCGGCGTCGTTGACCTCTCAGAGGTTGCAGACAAGCCTACTTACGTCATTCTTATTTTACAAAGGTTATTTTTTTGTAGAAAATTTGAAACTTTTTGTTTCTTAACATACTTATAAAAACATCTCATTAATACGTATTTGTTCATCATCAACCATGTAACATTAAGAGATAAACAACTGAAGAAATAGTTCAATTCTTAATAAGTGTATAATTGCCAAAATGGCACCAATACATAGTCTGAATAAAAACAGGAAAGAAACGCTAGTGAACATGCTCCACTAGCTCAACTCTAAATCTAAGCTAAAATATAAAACAGTAGCATTCTCGAAAGCATGAGGACCTACCAAAACCAGATGAATGCTGAACGTCCGGACAACTGTAATGATGATCTTGTAGATCTATCTTCCATATGTGCCTACACCTAAAATAGTAGAGTTTGTATAGGGTTAGTACACACTTGTACTAAGTATGGGTATATGCAAGCACACACCACGGACATGCATGAGAAAGAATAGCTCTTTCCTAACAACATGATTTTTGGAAGTCAAGTCAGTGAACTTGCCAAATTGAGATTAGGAAAGTTTCTAAATTTGGATTAGGAAAGTCAATGAACTTTCCAAATTTTGATTAGGAAATTCAGTGAGATTTCCATATTTGGAATAGGAAAGTTATGCCATGAGAAAAACATACATCATTATACTTTTCATATTTGCACACTGCACATAACATTTACACATAACACATATCATATAGCATACAACACATTTTGCATGTAGCACATAACTTCTTTAATTTCATTCATATGCAATGAGACCTTAGAATCATGGACTTATCATTAAGACGTCCCAGAAATAAGGGTTCAACAGATGGGACCTCAACTATGGAGTCTTCATTAGAAAACACAGAGTCTTCTTCGTTCATTCATACGTATTCCATTTCATTTCATTCATATGCCAGTGTAAACACCAGTTATACCTAGGATGTAGTTTAAGACTTTCATGAGGTTCGTTGTGCAATGACCAAGAATGACCTAATGTCATTACTTGAATCTAACTCACCTTTTGATTATCCTATCTTAACACCTTTGGTATCATTCATTTCATTTTGTGCATCATTTGAGGATGGCCTCATTCATTCATTGGGAACTTTAACTTTAACCGACATAGATCATGTGAGCATCATGAAATCCAATGACTCCCCCACACCGAGAGGTGAAATCACCAGCCAAAGTGACCCAAAATATGCTAGCGTACATGGGAATTTGACCCCGTCAGATCCCTATATTGGCTGTATAGGTTCGAAGATTAGGAGATATAAGGAGACCCATACCTGAGAAGCCGGACAATCTCATCTCATGAGAGTTACGCGAACCTCCGCCCTTCCCGAAAAAAGGCATCACCGCTCATAGCTAGCCTATTGATTCTCAGTATAAAGTTCCATTTAATTCACCTCATACGTCATGTAAACTGACTTCTAGTATGAGGACATCATAGCTCATTAGATGATTTCTCATCTCATCATTAGTATTAAGTGTGTTAAGCTCAATACCTTCATTAGAGTGTTCATAGAGACCAGTCTCTTCATTATCTTACACTCTCATAGGTGAGTATGTTTTGGTAACATTTACTTAGGCTCATTTGAAATTGTTCTCATCATTTACATTTCGCCTCATCTCATGTTGTCACCGCATTCATTAATATTAGCACATTTTCTTTTCATAGTTACTCACCTCTTATACGTGAATGTTCATTTCATCATATGTCAATGCACTTGGCCATTTAGTGTGTTTCACACCCTTACTTAACCCTTCTATGGTTTCATCATTTCATTGTTCATTTCATCATTTCATTGTTGATCTCATCATATGCCAATGCACTTAGCCATTTAGTGTATCTTACACTCATAATTAACCCTTCTAGGATTCTTCATTTCTTTACAGGCGGAAATTGAGGCATTACATGTTGTCTTACCCAGTACATTTAATAGCTTCCATGGACCTACAATACATCTTAGATTCACTTACTACTGAACGTATGGTGGACTTATGAGTCTATAAACACAAGCCATGGACTTCATTCATAATTCGTTAAGTGATTCATACATTCCTAAGATTATGTAGTACAAGACTTATGTATGTTGTACATATGCCAAGATCTTGATTTCGATCTAAGTAGGTGGCATTATTCTTGGATATTTTGTTCACGTATGACTTATGTATCAATATGAAAGTTTGGGCAAGGAAACCCAAGTTCAAACACTTAGATAGCATTTACATTTTTCATTGATTTAATTTTTGATCTCCATGACATTGGGACTCAATATTGAACCCCAACATTAACATTATACCTTTAATTTTCTACTTGGTTTCCCTCTAAAATTGGCCGAAAGGTTGCGGGTTCGAACCCCCACAACCTCTTCAATTTTATTCTTTAATTTTCGCTAGGGCAGTGGGAGGTTGTGGGTTCGAACCCCCCACAACCTCCTTATTTTATTTTTTTAATTAAGTTCATTAGGCTAGGCGTTTTGGCAGTGAGGTTGTGGGATCGAGCCCCCACAACCTCACTTTTTTTTCTTAATTAATTTTGTCATTCTCCTTTCCAACCTTGAGGTCGTGGGTTCGATTCTCATGCCTCACATTTTCTTTTTTTTACTTTCTCTTCCTTCACTCGCTGCATGGAGGTCGTGGGTTCGATTCCCACGCCTCAAATTTATTTATTTTAATTCTTGTTCTCTTCCTAATAACCCAGCAGACCCAATTTTGATTCCTCTAGCCCCCTTTTTTTCTTTTCCTTTCTCGTGAAATCCAGTAGCCAAAGAGTGAGGTCACCGGTTCGAATCTTGGTGGCCTCACCTATTTTAATTGTACAAAATTTCCAGATTTCAACCCCCTTTTTGAACGAAATTTAAAGTACACTAAGCTGGAAATTTATTCATAATTTTCAGCTTCCTTTCATCAACCTTTTCATGTTAGTTTCTTAGGGCATTTCACCAAGCATTTAATGCATTGTTAGGTGTAGTTTAGTAGTTACATTAGTCAAGCATTTTCACTCAAAATTTGTAACTTCAAACACTATATGAACATCACATTGTGCACAAATTTATCACATAAAATACAAGAATTAACATGCCTTTACACGTCCCAAGACAGTGATTACTTCACTGCCACACGTTGCACACACACATCACCTTTTTCACATAATTTCGAACAACATAATCATTATTCACACTATTTCGAACATGCATACTTAAACATAAACATCACGAAAACACATTTCATCCCTACTTTGTACCAGCAAACATACCCAACCTAAAATTCAATGGGAGCTAGTGACAGGGACATGCAAAAGGGGGGAAATCCTAGTTTTCGAAGTGAATATCTTGAATCTTATGGGGTCTCTTGGGAAAGGGAACAAGAGGAAAGAAACCCATACCTTAATTGATGTTCAAACGATTAATTTTCTGCCCAAAACCCTCTCCAAAATCAGTCCAAGCTTCCTCAACGTCCACACCACTCGACGGATAACTTCTCTTTGCCTTAACGTTCTTGGTTACTTTGTTTTTCTTAAAATTTCATATGAGTCCTTCAAGTGTGAAGAACTCTTAATATTACTTCTGTTCTTTGTTGTTTTTGCAGAAACCAACATGAGAGAGAATGATGAATCGTGAGAGAGAGATCGTGAGAGAGTAGGACATAATCAACATATAAACCACTTCATCACATTAAGTTTTCACCTTAAGTAACCCTCATGCTATACTTTGTGCAATGTATGAATGGCGTCCCATACGACTATCCACACCAAGTACCACATCAAAGTCACCAAAGTGAACTGATGATCATTCATAAGTTCCATCTTTACACAATACTCCTACATAAGAAACATAAACATTTCATAAGTCATGTCAATACATTAGGACCATCATATAGGGTAACCCTAAGTCATACTTAAGAAATGTATAAATAGCATCTCATACCACTACTGACATGAAGTACTCCTTTGAAGCCATCATAGACAAGACACATTCATATTCAACCAGTCAAGACAAGGAAATAACTCATAATACAATCCAAGTAATGCATGCATCATTTCATTAAGTACATAAGTCAACCTATTTTATTAACTTCATTAAGAGAACCTTCATTCATTACACATTAAATCAACATTCTTATTAGCATCATTGATGGGAGGCTAAAACTATATATTTTAATTATTATTTAAATCACATTTATTATTTATATTTATTCTTTTTCAGCATGAATTATACTGAATACTGTATTTTATTTGTAGGAATAAATTGGGATAAAACTGAAGAAATTGGGAGCTAAAACGAATTAAAAATGAAAAACTGAAGAAGGAAATAAAGCAGGCAGCTTAATGCATTAAATTATCACAACCGGGGTCTAGACCCTAGCCGAAACCTGCGTCGTTGACCTCTCAGAGGTCGCAGACAAGCTTACTTACGTCGTTATTACATTCGTTCAGTTAATTTTAGCGAAAAATTTGAAACTTTTTATTTTGTTTGAAGTGTACATAGACTTCATAATTATAGCATGCATACGCGTATAAAGAAGTTCATTACTCATGTGTATCAACCATATAATAAAGGATCATTCAATCTTGAAATAATCGTCTTATAGCATAAGTAATAATTGCCAAAATGCCACCATTACATAAGTCTGAACAGAATAGGAAAGAAATACTAGTGGAACATGCTCCACTAGACTAAACCTATTACTAAGCTAGAAACACAACGACAGGCATCCTCAAATGCATGAGGACCTACCAGGTTCGGATGAAAAGCTTTGAAGTCCAAACAACTACAATGAAGGTCTTCAACACCCTCCTGAACCTGCACGTAAGATAGTATAATGTATGAGATTAGTACACACTTGTACTAAGTATGGATGTATGCAAGTACACACCAAGGACATGCATGATTAACAAGAGATCTCTCCTAACGATATGAATTATGAAAAGCCAAGTCAGTCGGACTTGCCAAATCAGATTAGGAAAGTCATGTTATGAGAGTAACATGCATAATCATTATTTCCATATTGTGCTCAACACATAACATAATTCATATAGCACATACATATATCACACATCATTCGTTTATATACCATGAGACCTTGGCATCACGGATTTAAACATTAGGACTTCCCAAATTAGGGCTCAACATATGGGACCTCAACTTGGGAGCCTTCTTTAGCAAATACAGAGTCTGCTTCTTTCATTCATACGTACTCAAATTATTCATTTCATTCATAGGCTGATATAAACACCAGATATACTAGGATGAAGTTTAAGACTCTAATCGGGATCATGAAGTGCAATGACCAATAATAACCTAATGTCATTGCCTGAATCTGGTTTCACCTCTTGATTGTCTTGCACATACATCTTCGATATCATTCATTTCATTATCTTTCACACTTTAACGAACTTCAACTTTAACCGACATAGATCATGTGAGCATTATGAAATCTGGTGTCTTTTTCACACCGAAAAGAGGTGGAGTCACTGTCCAAGGTGAAACCAAAACATCCCTAGCTCGCTTAGGTTGAAAACCATTGGCTCGTTCCCTATGTTGGCAGCATAGTTCAAAGACTAGGACATTTATGGTGACCCATACCTACTTTGGTGGACAGTCTCATCTCATGAGAATTATGTGAACCTCCGCCCTTCCCAAAAAAAGCATCACCACTCATAGCTAGCCTATCGGTGCTCCGTTTAAAGTTCTTATTTACATTCAACTCATACATCATCGAAGCTTGCTTCTAGCATGAGGTAGTCATAGCTCATTAGATGATTTATCATCTCTTCTTTACGTATTAAGTGTGAATTGTCCTTGCACTTACATATAGAGTGTGATTGAAACTTGTCTCTTAATATTCAACACTCTCTTAGGTGAGTACTTTTGGTGACATTATATTGGCATAGGTACAACTTGTCCCACTTACACCAGCCTCATATTGTGGTGCCAACCTGTTCTTTCTTAACATCTTTTCATTTCATCTTTACTCACCTTTCAATATTTGTTCATCGATTAACATAGATATGGTCTCTTGGAAATTGCATTTAGTGACATTTGCTTTTTAGGCGTAGATGTAGCTTTTCTCACTTGCACTAGCTTATCATCATGTAGTCACTCTTTTCTCTACCTATTAACAATGAATTCATTCTGAACACTTTCTTTTGGAATATGCTTGAGACTTGAATCTACATAATTCTACACTCCCATAGGTGAGTACGTTTGGTAACATTTACTTAAGCTTGGTTAAGACTTGTCTCACAATTCATCTTAGCCTCTTATCATGTTGTCATCATTTTCATTAGCATCATAGTAAAATATAATTACTCACCTCATTACGTGAATGTTCATTTCTTAATATTACTATTTACTCATAGTAATACCCATTTTGGGTTACTCATATTTGGCTAAGTGTTTCATGATAAACTAAGTATATGTTCTGTAAGACTTGTGCATTTTACATATTCAGCCAAGGGACCCAAGTTCAATCCATAGTGGTTGCATTTTATTTAATTATAGTCTCACAATTGCAGCCAAGAGGACCCATGTTCGAATCCCTTGGGCAGCACTTTATTTTTAATTATTTAAAGTGCTAAGTGTCTCTATAAATTTGGCCAAGAGAATCTGAGATCGAATCCCCGTGGCCTCACCTTTTATTATTTTATGTCTCACAATTTCAGCCAAGAGGACCCATATTCGAACCCCTTAGGCAGCACCTTATTTTCTTATTTATTTTATTTTGGTGTGAGATTTATGTATCTCACACCCTTGGCCATGGAGCCAAGTTCGAGCCCCCTCCTTTTCACTATTTTCTTTTTCTTTTATTTTAAGGCTTCTTTCAATGAGCCGAGTTTGAATCCCCTCTATCTCCCTATTTTCTTTTCTTTTAATTTAAGGTTGCTTATTTTAGTGCTAAGACCTTAAGGTCATCGAGATTCACCCCCAAAATGGCAGCAACTATTTCCCTTCATCCATACTAATGACTAGCCCAACCCATGTTCCATTAATATATAATTTTAATTCACTTTCTTACACTTAGTTTAGGCGTTTAACTCATAGTTTTACATATACTTTTAAATAATTCATTAAGGACCTTACTTTCACTTTCTTATTCATGAACATCACAATTTCTTTTTGCATGTTAAACACACAACATTTTATATCACATGATTTACCATTTTCTGCAAGTGAACTGTCACAATACAAATTACGAAAAATCAGCATGTTGGTGCACATATGACATTCAATATTCGAACGTAGTTAACAATTCATAAAAAGTCCAAAACACACACATTGCACACAATCACAATCATTCCTAAAATCATCTATCAGAAGTCATACCAACGCATGCATCAATTCGTTCATAGGATCTAATGGCAAGGGCATGCAACGGGGACAACCTTAGTTTTTCGATTGGATTTAAACTAAACCTTATGAGGCTCATGGGAAAGGGACCAAGAGAGAAGGAAAGTCATACCTTTTCAGCCTTGACAACCAGCCACAATCACACGCCCCAGCCTATACGCAAACCTTTCTTCCGAGCTTTGATTCTTGTTTGCAAGTAAAGTTCTTTACTTAAAACACTTAGGCATACGAACTCTTCCTTTTGTTTTTTGAGGGATGCAGCCAAGAAAACTTTTAGAATAGTGAATTTCACGTTTATATTCTGTATTTGAAGTGTGGGATAAGGCTAAAAACGTTTTTTTGGAGTAAATTAAAGAATTAAGAGTGGGCAAGAAGCACACTCCTATTAGGAGTTGTGCGCCCCTTTTTGTGGGAATTGTTGTTGACTTATTCAACACAATTTTAATTATAAAAATCAGATTATAATTATATATTAAGTTATTATAATGCCCCTCCTTATTTTCTCTAATTTTTAATCCTTTAATTCGTACATCATTATGCTTCCAACTCGGCTCGAACCCGAGTTGTGGAGGTCTGGTCAAACTCGGGTTTGACCATTGAAATTTGACCCATTATGACTAATTAATACCTTATTTAATTAATTAAATATCAGCCTATGGTAATTACCACACTAACCCTAGCCCCGAAATTACCTTTCCACCCCTAGAACCCTTAAAACCTAGGACTAACCATCTAAGTCAGATTAAGACTCATCCAAATGAATCCTAGTTTTCGGGCAACCAACATGGATGGAACCAACCCTTCCTAGCTCAACTAACTCACCAAGTTGGTTGACTTGGCTGGTGCATAGATTCTGAGGTCTGGTTCCACACGCATCAAACCGTGTGAACCCAGTCTTATATAGGCATTCTAGGTATGTTTAGGAATTACTTTGCATAGTCATTTTCGGGTTGTTACAGAAACTTAATACAATAATATATAATATAGAAAGGGCAAAGATTGCAAAATGCAAATTGTTAATCAACGAATAGAAAGTTTTCCATGTGTCATCCTATGTAACAAGGAGCTGCGCATAAATCTTGGAGGTGGCGAACAGAGCTACAACAGACGGGTTTTCACGCGGAATTCAATTTCCTTTTGGTTTTGGATGCCTAATTTGCTTTGGACTCAATTATTTTATTAGGGTTTACTACATCTATAAATAGTACATACAAATAATTATTTGAGGCATTCAATTATAGGGCGAGTTACTTTGGAAGAGAAAGTCGTCAATACTTTTTAGGGTTCTTTTATTCTTCTTTTTTCTTAAAGATTAATAGTTAAAGACCTTGTTTTGGGGCTGTATCTACGGGCTGAATGTTGATTATTAATGACATTTTGAATTAATTTTTGGTTGTCATTATAAGTTACTTCTATATTTTTGTTTTAGTATTTTGTGCTTGATCACCACGAGATAAATCAATTGTTTAATCTTAAAATCTAGAGAGGAGGGGTTAGATAGACCAGAAAATATTTGAAAGCTTGATTGACCCATTAGATTGAGGCGATTTGTATTCAGGAGTGATGCCCGGATGAATCACTCGCTTGGTTACGAAATAGGATGTAATATAAATGCTCGCCAATCAGTTTACTTATCTCCGCTCAATGATGTAGTTCGATATCTAACTGGAGTAGGCGACAAGAGTTGTGTAGTCCGACTCATACAATTAACCCTATAAAGCCAGTAAGTTGACAACTTAAATTAGTTCTAAGCCAAAAATATGATACATGAAATCCAATATATGTTCAAGTCCAGGGATTTTCCAACTATTATAAGTAACTTTATTATTTTGTTTATGCATTCTTTTTCTTTTGCACTCTTAAATAAATAATTAGACTAATATAATTAAGTAAAGATAGTTAATTAACAAGTCCTTTGGGATCGATAATCTGGTTTCCTTAAGAGTTACTTTATTACATGCGCGATCACGTACACTTGCTTGTATATTGGGGAGCAACAATCATCATAAGAGCACCTTCATCTCACTTAACATTATAAAGGAACACACCATGACTACTCTTATATCCTACTTGTGTAATGTATGGATAACATACCATGTTACTACCCACACTAAGTAGTGCATTCTTGAGAAGCCATAGTTCATTAACATTTTTTGTAGGGGTAAACCTTAACCGACATAGATCCTGTGAGCAATTCATGGAATCTCTGTGTCACCCTCACCGTATAATGTATTCTTACTTGCCTAAGGTAGGACCATTACATTTTAGCTTAGGTGGATCTACTAGCTATAAACCTATGTGGGCACATAGTTATGGGATAGAGATATTGCTACAAGATACCCCGCCTCAACTCACGTGAGGGAATTATCTAAATATATTGCTACCAAAAACTCTGTCTCAACTCACGTGAGAGCTTCCATCTCATATCACTATCCACTCAATACTTAGAATTGAGTACTTAAAATTCATTACTTTAGTCATCATTATGGGATAAGAGATTGTTACTAGATACCCGCCTCAACTCACCTGAGGGCATCCATCTCAAACCCAACATTCATTCTTTAGATAGCTCATAAATTCAATGATGAGAATAACATTTCAACTAAGAATTCTCATATTGTGAGAAACTAATTTCACAACATGTCATTATCGTTCATTAGTGTACAATTGAAAATACTCTTTCAATCAACATATCATCATTAACATAATCTTAGAAACTGTATTCATTCTTCATTTATGAGAGTGTGTATGTCACAATAACCTTTCACATATATCATCACCATTCGTAAGTGTTAATTGAGAATAGAGAAAAGACATAAAGTGACACCTGAAGTTGTCCCTAATTTTCAAAAAGACACCTTACCTATGCGGATGTCCGATTACCCCCTAACAATTCCGATAATATATTACTACAACATTTTTCGACCAATACTAGATTTTATATAGCAAGTGGTTATCACACACCAATTATTGTGTGACACATGTTAATTGAATTTGAAATATATATATTTTTTAAATTTTATGTTTTCTTTATTTCTCTCTCTTACCTTTTGACTTATTTTAATTTTATTGCTTTAATTTTAATTTCACTTTAAATTCTTTATCTTTCGCCCCTACTTTCAAGTTATCCCTCCCTTCATTTTCTTTTTCTTTTCTTCTTCTTCTTCACCTCACCCCACCCCTTCGTCATGTTAAGCCCCTCCATTTTTTTTCTTTTTCTTCTTTTATCAAATTCCTTTCTTTCAAAATTATACTATTTTCTAGTATTTGTGATATTGATAACAAGACTAATTACTTTTTTTAAGAAAATTAAAAAATTGAAGGTATCATCAATTAATTTATCTCATTTCATATAACTTCAAAACAAGAAATGATAATTTTGTAAGAATCAAAATTCTCCGAAAAAAGAAAAAATCTAAGTGAAATTTGGATTTCAAAAAATAAATAATGACTACTAACCATCTTGATATCTAGTGGGTTATCAAATTGTTCGAAATGTAATAAAATATTTAGATATAATTTTAAAGTTAAAGAGAGTTAAACTAATAATAATAAAAAAAAAGAGGTGGAGTTGTGATAAAAAATGATATTAAAAGTTAAAAGTTACCATGAAAATGATAATGAATTTTTGAAGAAGAAGGAAGAAGAAAAAAAAATTAATAAAGAGAAAAATTTAAAATAATAAGAAAAACAAGAAAATATATTTTATAGCAAAATACTTGTAAAAAAAATTATACTCATTTTTTTAGTTTCTTTACGCTCTTCAAGAGAGTGCATATACTCTCCATGTCAGGTGGACAAAAAATGATGTAATAATATCAGTTCAGGATTGTTTAGGGGGTAATAGAACATTTGCATAGTGTAAGTGTCTTTTTGAAAAACGGGGACAACTTCAGGTGTCATTTTATGCTTTTTTCTCTTGAGAATAAGACTTCAATCACAACACTGTTACATTCTAAACATGATCATAAGAAATTCATAGAATTCACATGCATATACTTCTCATCATAAACATAGATGAAACTTCTACACTTTGCCCTTTCAAGGCCATGATTAGTAGTCACCAACAAACCCTACGATACTTCTATTAGACATAAATTGTGACATGATTCAATCAATTAGATCAATATAAACTTTAAACAATTCAATTTCATGTTCAATCAATTCCCAATCACAATTCACAACTTAAGAATATGGGAAAACATGGGTTCATAGGATAAAGCATCTTAATTCATCATTAATTCAACATTCTATTCATAATTCATCATATAAAAGCCTTTAAAATCGTTTTGAAATTGAACCCATGCATAGATTGAAAACTAGGAATTTGTGAAAAGTTGGAGACTTGAAATCATTTTTTAAATTGGCTCATCGAATGAAACTTAGACAAGGATGAAGACTACTATACCTATTAGGGAAGAATTCCACAAAACTTGAGTAAAATTGGTGAGGTCTTGAGCTGAAAGCTTGAATCCTTCACCTTTAATGGAGGCTTCTAGATAGAGAACTTTTTGAGGGGGAGGGAGGTTTCTAGTTTGTGATTTGAACAAAAGACTTGAAAAAGGAGTTTAATAATTTAAAACCCTTAAAATTCATTAATAACCCAATAATTGTCCATTAACTAAACTAACTCAAAAGAAATTTATTATATTGCCCCTCCACTTGGCTGAAAGTTGACAAGTTGCAGGTGCCATCCACAAAACCCCATCCACGGATCGTGGGTGGGTCCACGCTTAGTACTATTGAGTTGTGGTTTGTGAACGTAAAATGGTCTTGGGGCCCTTGACCTATGATGAGTCCTCAAATTAGACTCATCTAGGGTCTTAATTTTATGCAAATAGTGTCCTAAATTGTGTATTTTATTTCGATATCTGATAAAAACTTTTAAGTTTCAGGCATTTGAGGATTTGGTAAGAGCACTTACGCGCAAAACGGAAGCAAATCGGAAGAAAAGAGCTGAAGATGCAAAGTGCGCATCGCCAAGCACACTTTGTGATATGCCGAATAGCAGAGTTTCGCCTTTTGTTACAGCAAGCGAACCCTGAAGGAAGTGGATCAAAAGGCGATAAAAAGAAGTCGGCGGCGCTTCGCCAAATAGTTACGTGAAGTAGATTTATTCCGCCCAACATTATAGCATGTACGGATAGAAAGGCAAGTGCAAACAGCGAAAAACTAGATAAAGGGCGAATCGCTGAATCACTCATCTAATCACAACTGAAGACGCCGAATGGATCCACCAACACTAAATCTTAAACCTATAAATAATAACTTTTTTATTATACAGAGAGAGTCTTAAAGAGAGAGAGAGTGAAACATTAGACACTTAATATTTTATTTTGAAAAAAATGCATAACTACCACCCAACCTATGCCCGAAATTCCAAAGATACGCTTATACTATACTAAGGTCCTATTTATCCCCCTGGACTTATTTTATAAATAATTTTTTACCCCTTTTCGACCTACGTGACACTAGCTTGAAAAAAATGTCAACACACTTTGGGCCCACAAGATAGTGCCACATAGGTCGAAAAGGGGTAGAAAATTATTTATAAAATTTGGTCGGGGGTAATAGGACCTTAGTATAGTATAAGTGTGTCTCTAAGATTTTGGGCATAGGTTTGGGGGGGGGGGGTGTACTTGTGCATTTACCCTTTTATTTTTTGAAACTTTGTTCTTAAGTTTTGTCTCAAGTTTCGAAAGGGTTTTCATGAAGCTTGAAGAAAAAAGTTCTTATTCCAATCTTGAAGGTGGGTTTTCTCCATTTACCATCCTTTGACATTTTTAAGGTTTAATCTATTATACCCATTTGATTCCTTTATCATTTTAAGTACATTATGTGTGGCTAAAAATCCTCCATTCTTGGGGTGTGATTTAGCAAATATGTGTTGATATTATTATTGGGTCTGCTTGCTGATACGATTAGATACATTTTAACCGTGATTTCACCTAGTGGTTGTGGTTTAATTTAATGTGTTTGTAGTTGCAAATACAAAATCACCTATGTATTTTTGGTTTGCCCGAGAGGGAGGTAACAAAACCAAGACCACTAGACCGATGGCCTAAGGAGTGGGTTGACATGAGGTTCAACCTAAGAGGGTGAGCCCTAGTCCCATATCCAAGTACCCTCTATCGAAAGGTCAGGATGTGGGTGCTGGTTAGTTTAGACGAGTGGTTGTCCGAGAGGAACCTATTTGATATGGGGTAAGTTGTGCAAGAGGGAATTTACTTTTACCTAAAGCTTAGCCTAGTCACCATTGTCTTGCGAAATTTACTATCAAAAGCATGTACACATTTAGCTTGTGTCAACATATATTAAGGTCACACCCCAAGAACTCTCTCTCATACTTATTTTCTCCTTTGTTTTTGCTATTTTACTACTTGTGACAAAACCTCTTCTTGATATTTGACACTTTGGTATCACAAATTAAACTTGTTTTGTTTTAATACTCAAAAACGTCTTGAGTTATCACTATTTAAAATGGAATTCTAAGTAGCTATACTTTCACTACCACTCCCTTGGGGCACGACCCTACCCCTTGGTTGGGCTACTTTACTAGCTCGATTCGTAGACACTCAAATTGTAGGTTAGTGTCGTTGATCACGAAATATAAAAGATATACGTATTGAAGCATCAACCTACAAAGGCTATCCACGGGGCGTTGATCATGAGTTTTTTGGACAATTTTAGTTTTTGTGGGGTCTTTGGGGTTAAGCTTTAGGGTCCTCCTCAAGGACCACTCTAAAGTCGTACCTTGATATTTAACCCCTAAACCCCTCAACCATAGCCCTGAACAACGTTCTACCACTTGAAACCCTATAACAACTCAAACACAAACTAGTTTGGCTCTAGTTTCACCTATTTGTTTTACAAGTCGCTAGAGTAGTCCTTCGGTTTGCTTAAAATGAAAATCCACTACCTTCTTTCCAACCTTATCCATGGGTATCTAATATTCACCAACTTTCTCACCAAATCTTGAACTTGCTCCACCATTTTGTTGTATGTAGTTTTTCCTCCATATTCCTTCTCTTCCAAAGTGTCCACATTATAAATCCTGGCATGGCTTGATGTATCACTTTTAGCTCTGGGATTTTCTTGTTTCCACCAAGTGATAATAAGTTGTTAAAGGTGCATTCCATAAATTTTTGTACCTAGAAGACTATTAAATTGCATCCATAGCCTAGAGGCTATAGGAGTTGTTAGAAAAAGATGTGACATAATTTCCTCCTTCTTTGTTTCACAACACCAACATCCAGAAATAATTGGAATGTATATTCTTTTCAGGTTGTCATGTGAAGCTATTTTTCTTATCCCATACCCTCCATAGCAAGAAATTCACCTTAAAAGGAAGTCTTTTACACCACATAAACTCATAATGTCTTCTACATTCCCTCTTCTGTCTCAACAAACGCCATGCATATTTAGCTGTGAAACTACCTTGAGTATTTTCTATCCACCAAGGTCTATCACTTCCATTCTTAATTATCTGGTTTTTTATGCTTTCCATTATATATACAGTCATGTCCTGAGATAGTTTTGTAAGTAACTTTGTCTCATTCCAACTTCCAGCTAGCACAAATCCTTGATCCCTATTTCTTCTTCTATAACATTTTCTCCTTCTGTAAAGTATAAAGATCCATGTTTTGTCCAATTGTCAAACCAAAAGCTTGAATTTCTTTCATTCACCTGCCGCCATATTTTGTTTAATTTCTTCCCTAATTGCATTCATTTTTCTCCATACATATGAGTGTTCTTGTCCTTTTGCCAATGTACGGTGAATCTTTTTACAATACTAGTTCCACATGTATGCACTCCATAAGGAGGATGCTGATGTTCTAAAGTTCCACCATAATTTTGCAAAAAAAGCTCATGACATGTCTTGTAATGATGTGAAACCTAGGCCTCCTTCTGATTTAGGGTAGCACGTTTTCTCCAAAGATATCCAATGTTTGTTCATTGACCCAATAAAATTCCCCAAAAGAATTTAGCAAACACCTTATGTAACTGGTGACCCCTTTTGGGGGATTATAGTTGAAAGCACATAGATTGGCATTGACTGATTACATGTGAAATTAGGACTTGTCTTCAATTATCATTTTATAAAAAAAATCATTTTAGTTTCTATATATACAATTTTCTGATACATATGAATTTTGCTCATCTTTTAGTATTAGGCTTACCCAATTAGTTTCACCTACAAGAGATTTAATTAGTACCTTGTGTATTTGATACCGATGATGAATTTTTTTTTATGAAAATAGATATAAACAACAAAACGACTCATTAATCATAAAGAATTTGAGAGCGGAAAAGTCGAAAAAGGATGCATGCTTGAGTTCTAAATCTACTGTTGGAAAAAGACCCAAAAGGGGAAGAAGTTGGATCTGTCGTTACACGACCATCACTATCAAACTTACAAATTTTCAATGTATCTCTTTTATTTTGATTCTTAAATTAGCCTTTGTGAGTGTTATTACTACTCTAATACATCATTGCTATAGTAGCCTTTGTTTTATGCAATATATCGTGTTCATATTTAAGGTATTCATATCTAAAAGAATATCTGATAAAGTTGTTGGAAACACATCTACAAACTCTCTTACCACCCGCGTGGTCTCAAAAGAAGATGGACCCTTGGTAAGACCACAGACATGAGCAAAATATGATAAGAAACCTTTTCCATAATACAACGATCAAAGATAAAATATATCACTCCTCTCAGACACAGACTCTAAGTACCCTTCCACTCTAATCAAGGTAAATTGGGATAAACTAACATCAAGGTCTTAGCAAAATAGTCTAGAATTTTGTACCGACCCAAGGTACACCTTAAACGTAACATGACATATAAAACCCGAGAGGGTAATTAAAATTTTTGAATGTAGTAAATTTTTGGATTGAAATCCTGGTTTGACCTTGCTAACTGGAATTTAGACGTAGGGCGTGAGGAAGTTTCTCACTATGATAGTCTTATATACCTTACTGATGAATCTATAAAATGCTAACATATGAAGTGCGGGGAAGAATTTTTGATTAAAAACCTTAGTTATCTTGAAGTGAATCTTGAACTCAGAGCCTTTAGATCTTGCGAAATTGGAGAAATCCCTTTCTTGGAGTTCTTGATCTTTGGAAGAAGGCGAATTAGGAATTTTGAAATTTGATATATGTATAATGATGTTATTAGGTTATAAGATGGACTCAGGATAGCTGATTGGGGATAAAAGGTCAAGAATACCCTTCTAGAAATGTAAGAAGACCATATAAGTCAAAGGGAACAAACTTTTTAATGAATCTCGTTGACAAAATCGGCGATCTGAAGGTCTCATCACCAAAATACTCAATGGATCACCAAAAGGGTCTTTACACCTAGTTGGTCTCATATTTTAAAGGGATAATGCACAAGTATCCCCTTAACCTATGCCCGAAATCTCAGAGACACATTTATACTTTACTAAGGTCCTATTACCCCCTAAACTTATTTTACTAGTAATTTTCTACACCTTTTCGGCCTACGTGTCACTATCTTGTAGGCTCAATGCTGGCACGTAGACTGAAAAGGGGTAGAAAATTACTTATAAAATAAGTTCAGGGGGTAATAGGACCTTAGTATAGTATAAGTGTGTCTATGAGAATTCGAGCATAGATTGAGGGGGTACTTGTGCATTTTCCCTATTTTAAATTCTATTTTGTTACAACCTTGTCGGTTCATATAGTTTTGACTAGTGGCCAATTGGCCTAAGTTTTATAGTTAAGATCTTCTACAATCTGTTTCTCGATTCAATTAGTATCGAGGTTAGTCGCGCCCTTCGCCAACTTTAAGGTATCACAAATTCGGTATCAAGGCGAAGTCATGTTCTTAGAAGTCTATAAAGTTGTGTCTTGCCGATTCTTGATTATGGATATGTTGTGCATCATACTTGTTGTAATGGCTAAAAGACATTTAGGAGTATTTCATGTCTTTCATTGATAGTTCGTGCTATAAAGCAATGTCATTAGGTTATAAGATATTGAATTTTTGTTATTATTTCAGAATGTCGAATTCTAAAATCAAGCTTCAAAATTTTAATGGTTGAACATCGAAGAAAACCAAAAAGAAAATCAAGAAGGAAGAACGATAACAAAGAAGAACAAGCCATTAATGGCCATAAGAAAAAGAAAAAAAAACAATGTGCTATATTTCGGGAAAATATTATGACCAAATCATTGTTTGTAATCATAAAAAAAAAATTGTACAAATATGTTGAGAAAAATTATGGTCCGCATACCTATTTTTATGTAAAAAAAATAGAAAAATTCATTGTATGTGATATATTTTAATGGAAAAAAGGTGAAAAAATAAGTTAAATGCGTTAAAATGTCCACAATAACTTTTTTTTTTCGGTAAAAAGATAGACCCTCAATAACTTTAAGTGTCCACTTAAGAATAATGTATGATTTTAGGGGATATTTTACGTATTTTCTCGCTCTAACTAGAGTTACCAAAGCAAGATGATAAGATTCATCGACCAATTTTTTTAAAATAAAAATATTTTGAAAATCACAATATATGTGTCTGTGGTTCAATTCCAAAAGTTATGTTTTCTACATCGGTGATTATTGATATAAAAATGACACAAGCTAAGATGATATCTACGCCAAATCAACATCATAAATTTATTGCAAAAAATCGACTAACAAAAACGAATATCCAATTTTACATTCAAAATATTATGTCATGAAATTAACGATAAATTTTATTATTTAACTATAAAATAATATTTCATTACGTACCAATCTTCCACTCCCTCATCCATGACTTTTACATCCTCCAATCTACAATCACGTCCTTAATAAACTGAAGCACCAAAGAAATATATAATGAGAGTAGTAAAATGTTAACGTGCAAGAGACATTTTGCTATGATGGTTGAAAAAATTAATTAGTCTTAGAATTGGGATTTAAAACGTAATTTACACTTGTCATTACGAAAAAGTGCAAATATCCTAGGCAAGTCACTCGCGCTCTATAGACAGACTACCGCATCATTTATTTGCCCTAATCCTTCTCTTTCCTCCATAGAACTGAAAAACCCCGAAACTCGTAGAGAAAACCTCTGCAGCTTTTCTCTACAACGATACGAAGAAGCCTCTCCAAACTCTTCGTCGACCTCTCGTCCTCCGCCAGGTTAGTTCCTTTTTCCGGCTTCTCCACCGTCACCTTCTACGTTGTCGGAAACAACAATGCTCACCTTTTGTTTTTGTATTCTTACTTTGTTCTACGTATTCCATCTCTAGGTTATCCGCTTTTAATTCTTTATTCATCCGAAGTTCTATGTTGGCTGGTAGGATTTGTACCCTAAACCACTGGCTTGTATTTGCCAGGATTTTGTAAAGTTTTATACATTTTTCGAGGTTTAGAGTGTAGATTTGTGTTCTGATATTTGAAATTCTGGTCTGTATAGTCGGATTGAGGATTATAAGTAGTGTGCTGCGTACCGCCAGTTGCAATTGGTGCAATTTAATGGCGTTTGTGGATATTTTTTTTATTGCTAAGTTCCAACTGCGCAGTCATCTGTATTTAAATTTTAGCTTGTTTGCCCTAATAGTAGGATAATAGGGGAAGTAACTTTTTGCTTTGACTAGGTTTAGAGTATAAATATTTCAGCTCTTTGTTGTCTTGCCCTCTGTTCTTATCGGAAGTGACTTATAGATGGTTGAAATTGTGCTGCAAGGAAGTTTCTCATTAGCAAACAACTAGAGTAGACCTGATGTTTAAGGTGACTTCATAAATATAGAAAGAAACAAGAAAAAGGAAGAGGAGGGTATATAACATTTTACTCAATACACATTTTGTGATATTATTTTGTTCAATTAGTCATTGTACTCGCTCTCTGATCTATTTATATGTATATGATAGGGAGCAAATGTGTATAATGTTAATTTTTTCTTTGTTTTTTCTAATATCAACTGCTGTACTAATCAGTTTTGCCTGTGATGTAGAAAGGTTTCAAAACTATGGGCGAAAGCGAAACTGTTGTAGCTCAAACCTCGTCAGTCACTGATTATATGTCTGCTGCTTATTCGTCAATAAATCCTGATGATGCTGGTGCCCACGCTTCTTCTGATGCTGGAAATGCTGGGGATCTGGCCACTTCATGTCCAAATGGCCCAGGGGAGTCAGCAGCTACTAATGTAGAAGCTGGAAACACTTATTCTACTGATGAAGTGTCTACCCAGCAAGAAGCTGCAACTGCTATGGCATATGACGTGAGCCAGGATCTTGCAGCTCTAGCAAATGCACCTGCAGGCTCATCCCAAGTTGCTGATTATGAATCTTCTGCAAATGGTAATACTGCTGAAGCAAGAGACATTGCAGCAGCTGGAATTGCTGAAAATGGGATTGCAGCAGACGTTCATGGAAGTTCCAATATGCATCAGCCAGAAGATGGCTTAGGTATAACTTTTAACTGTTCGGTATCCTTGTGTCATCATCTGTTGCAACTCCTGCAATTGTAAACTAATCAAGAACTTCATTAGATGTTAAGGGATGCGTATTATCAATTTAATTAGTCAGAAGAATCATAATACAAATGCATGATTCTAATATAAATCTTTTTGTAGACATTTGGATTAACTAGTTGATTTCCTATACAAAATCTGCATAAACTGAAAAGTTACGCTAGGATGCTACCATAGCGCGTCTCTATGTGAATGACTTTATTGGTTGGTAGTTGTTTGTTTTCCTCAGTAGTCTTTCACATTGCTACCAGCTGCTTTCCCCAGTCTATTTCCTTTTACTTCTTCCTGCAGCATGGTGTCTACTCCATCAATTTTGTTGTCTTTCTTAATCTTTCATTTTTTTAAAGTTCGAAATTTCCTTCTATGTTTGTCCTTTTGTCCCGAATGTTAGTTGCATCAACAGGTAGTGTACTTACTAGCTATATTTTCTTTAGCAGCTTTATCTCCTGAAGAGGAAAGATTATGGAGCATAGTTAGGACAAATTCTTTAGACTTCAATGCTTGGACTGCCCTTATTGAGGAGACGGAGAAGATGTCGGAGGTACTTTTAACTGACCTTCTGTTAAGGGGATTTGTCATCTCGGCTTTCTTCATTTTCTGGTCTTCGTTTTTGTTTATTGAGAAAAGGGAGTTTCTTATCATTTATATTTCAATTTGCTTTGCTTATTGTCCAACTGGTAAGAAACTATCTAGATAGGTACTGTCTTGTCTGATATTTTGCAAGAATTACACCTGACTTTCATGCTAGGGGGGAGGATAGCGTGTAGCACAAAATTTCTCAAGTACATATAATTTGGGTTATATTCCTGGCAAATAGTTTCTAAGCTATAAATTAATTGCCTATGCAAATTATTGCAGAAGCCGTGCCAAAAGCATTTTCTTGCCTTACCTTGTATCTTTTTATGTTTTATAACTTCTCGTTAGCTAAGCTGAGTCTCCTGTTCTCAAAGAACAGAGCACTATGGTGTTGGTGGTATTCTGACTCTCTTCCCATCCATACCATGTGTTAATCTACTTGGGAATTTTTTTTGGTGGTGTCCATGTCTTAAGCTAAAATTACCACTGTTCCAGGATTGTAATCAGTGACACATACCAGCCAGAAGACACCATTTTTTCATTAGCAAGAGATTTAACAGTACAATAATGGTGGTGGTGTGAATGCTCTTATTCCTGTTACTTTCTGCACTTCCCTTTTTTGGTCCCTGAAGATTTGATCCATTTTCATTAATTAAAGAGCTTTTTATTTCCATGAAGTCAAACTAGTACACATTTATATAATTGATTTTAATATGGTGTATCTTGGATGAGTTGCCTAACATTTAGCATGACTTAGTCATAGACTCATAGTTAAATTTCTCAATCTTTACACTAAGCAAACAAGCTCATATACAACATGGAGTGTGTATTGTTCTTTTGTAAGCAAATTTTCTATGGGTCAATTTTCTTGCTAAAATAAGCTTGTGGCTGTGATATCGCACAACTTGTGGTTACAAATTTCCTCAATGCTGGTTGTTTTGCATTGTGAAAATGTGTAGGGCAACATTTTGAAAATTCGGAAGGCTTATGATGCATTCTTGGCAGAATTTCCTCTGTGTTACGGTTATTGGAAGAAATTTGCAGATCATGAGGCACGTCTTGGCTCTGGTGACAAAGTTGTGGAGGTCTATGAACGAGCTGTTCAAGGTGTGACATATTCGGTAGATATGTGGTTGCACTATTGTGTTTTTGCTATAAGCACTTATGGAGATCCTGACACCATTAGAAGGTAATGCCATTGCTGATTTGATTTGTTCTAGTTTTATATGGGAGATCATCAGCACTAGATGCTTATAAATTTTTTCTTTGTACCAAACTATATGATCTTTCAATGCTCTCTGACCTGATTTCAGCATGTCTGCAACAGCTCTTATTCATCTACATGGCGTAAGGTTTGTTTGGATTGCACTTCAGAATTGTATGACTGATGTGCAATCCACATGATTCTATGGCCTGCTTAGTAGCCATATGAATTTTCTTCAGGATTCAATTCAATTTTATGGCCTTATTCTCCCCCTTATATTTTACCTGTCCTTAGGGCTGTGTATAGTCCTGTAGTTCTCCATGATATTTTGCTGTTATTACCGTCGCACATGAGATGTATCAATAAACACATTGCTGCTGAGAAGATCTCGTCAGTAAGGCTAAGATGCCCTCTCTGCACCTTCCATGGACATTGTAAGATTGTTTCGAGGAAGGTAAATGCAGCATATTTGTGGGAGTGTCTGCTCTTTGAGTGAATTAGTACTTTAGCTTGAACTCTCATGTACTGCATTTTCTAGAGCCCATGCAAAGGCATGCATGTGTTATTAATCTTATAGTACATTGTTCTGTTGGTTTGTTAGGTTATTTGAAAGAGGATTAGTGTATGTTGGAACAGACTACCTGTCCTTTCCACTTTGGGATAAGTACCTGGAGTATGAGTACACACAGCAGGCTTGGTCGAATGTTGCTGCTATCTACACACAGATATTGCAGAATCCAAATCAGCAGCTTGATCGCTATTTTGAAGGGTGATTATCTTCCTTGAAGCTTTATTTTGCATTTTCATATTCATTCAGGGCCTTCAGATTATCTGACAGTATCATTCTGCTTGTCTTGTGGAAAATACAACATTACTTATTTAATTATATAAAGAAGCTTAATCCCGTTAGCGGTGTCTTTCATTGGTTTTACTTGTATAAACATATTGCTTTTGAAAACTTATGTGTTCAAGTATGGCAATAAGTTTTTGTCTGTGTGAAGGAATATTGTCAATTACTAGCAAGTGATCAATATAGCATATAATGCTAACCTGGGCCTGCTCTTACCTTTTAGTGAGAAACTATGGAGAGTTGAAGTTCCATGCTAGTTTTTAAAAATCCACCTGTAGGAGCATCAATCCTAGCTAATTCAGCTGGTGGTCTTCAAATATATTTCAGACAGGTCAACATGTACTATTTGAGGGTTTAATTATATACAGTTTCAGTGTAGTGAATTTTTTGTTGATACAAGAAAATTAGTTGATGTAAAACTGTTTCTTTCCATGGTAATTCTATCTGCAGTTTCAAGGAGTTGGTGGCTAGTAGGCCTCTAACAGAGTTACGAACTCCTGAAGAAGCTGCAGCTGCAGCTGCAGTAGAAGCTGGGGACGAACAGATTGAGGGTGAGGATAATCCTGGTTCTGAGCCTTCTAAACCTGTTAGTGCAAGCTTAAAAGATGCCGAGGAGTTGGAGAAGTATATCACCATTAGAGAAGAGATGTATAAGAAAGCTAAAGAGTTTGATTCTAAGATCATTGGTTTTGAAACATCTATAAGGAGGCCATATTTTCATGTGAGGCCTCTGAATGTCGCAGAGCTTGAAAATTGGCACAATTATCTTGACTTTATAGAAGGAGGAGATGACTTCAATAAGGTACTTGGGTTTGGTTATTTTGTGGATTTCAGTTTCTCTTTATTTGTAGCTTTAGTTGCCTTGCTATACATTTATTTACAGTTAAAAATAGTATCTGCTGCCTCATTTGCTATATTGGCTAAATCATCGGAATGAAGCATCTTTTTAAACGGGATATTGAACTTGGACTAACGCATGGGCCATCCATTTGCTTTCTATACGGCTAAGTACTTCAAACCCTCATTTGTGAGTCGACGTTCTGGGTTCATGATCTGTTGTGTAGTGGAATATTTGTTTTGAATTTCCACTGTTATGCATGCAGGTGTGTTCTTATCTTCCTAACCATGTCAGGCTAGATAGGTCCCACCCTTTTGTATTAGAGGGGCCCTGTTCCACCAGCGGAGTACTCCTTGTGCATCATTCTTTAGTCCTTTTAGTTTTTTGTGTAATTTCTTTATTGTGGCAGAGTGTAAATCTGCGTTAAGCCATTTGTTACTTGTGCAAGTTAGGTGGTCAAGCTGTATGAGAGATGTTTGATTGCGTGTGCCAATTATCCTGAATATTGGATTCGGTATGTTTCTTGCATGGAAATAAGTGGAAGTTTGGATCTTGCCGATAATGCCCTTGCTCGTGCCACTCAAGTCTTTGTTAAGGTAAAATCTTGGTCTCTTCCAACAAGATACACTCTTTGCTTTTAGGGGTCAACTTCTGCATCATATGCTTGATAGTTTTTTTTTTTTGACAAATTATATGTCTCTTTGCTTGCCTGGTTTAGCAATTTAGTGGTTATTAATTGTTCATCTCAAAGTTTAGTATTAAAAGATATTGTAAGATTTCTCTTCCCTCATAAACTGTCTTTTCTATTGATTGAAATCAGTAAATATCTTTTGAAAAGTTTATTTTTTTTTAAATATACAATGAGCACAAAGATCAAGCCAAAAAACTTACAAGCAACCTCAATTCCTTTACATTACTGCTGGAAGCTGAGAATTGCCAACATTCTATCCACCATTGTGTTTACATAAGTTGAGACCAAAAAAGCTAAATAGGAGATGCATCTACATATCAAGATATGAATTCCTTACATATCACCTCTCAAATGCAAAGTGGGATCGTATTCCAGATTCTATTCTTATGTTTCCCAATAACTTTTCTGTTCAACATTAATGAAGCTGCCTAACATATTGAAACCTGATATGTGAGCTACATTGTGACCATAAATTATTAGCATCCTCCCCATTCTTTTCACAAAGTAGGCGTCCGTAGACTCGTACAAAGGGGCATGCCTCCTCTGTAAAGACTGTTGAGTGAATACAGTTTCATGAGGAAGTGTCTAGCAAAAATGAGCTACCTTGTATGGTTCCCTTAGTCTTCCAAATAATGGGATCAGTATTTCCCTCTTTGTTCTTTTTATAAAAGAAATATCTTGACATAGAAAGGTTGAGCTCCGGGGAAACCAACGGTGGCTGTAGTATGGAGTGGCTGCAATCATGGACAGAAATAATCAATAGTTCTTCCATCTCATCAAGTAAATTGTTGATTCATGACCAAAAAAAGGTGTGCAAACTGTTGCCCCTTCGTGTTGCTTGCTTGCGAAGTTGCTCGGACTCGGGTGTGGGCTATGTTGCTCGGACTCGAGGGCAGGTATCTAAGATGGGTGCGAATCTGAGAGTTGGATTTGGCAAAATATAAATTTTAAGTTTTGGGGTTATGAATCCGAGTATGGATACGGTTGCGGGGATTCAACTAAAATGTTCAATATTATAAAAATAGATTATGAAGATGTTCTAAATTTGAGAGATATTTGTAGAATTCAATTTGGAGTCAAATGTAGCAATACTTATCCTAGTCTTATCTCCTAAACTATGATAAAGCTAAAAAAATTATGTGTAAATGATAATATTAAGATTTATTGTCCAAGTCATTAAGGGATTTTTACACTTCATAATAGTCCAACAAAGTCCACAACACTAATTATACAAAGATTAAGCCCATGAAATGTAAAATGTTATAAGAAGTTGTTGAGCCCAAATGTTTAGTTGCAAACCATGAAGGGTGAAGAAGACTATAAAAAAATCTACCCTAGTTTATATATCTTATTTCGTTTTCCTCGCTAGTCGCCACTGACTCTACGAATACAACATGACCTCAACCCTAGCTCATTCATACTGTCTCTCTCTCTGCAAAGATGCTAGTGAAGTTTGATCCATCTCAGGTCCCCTCTCTCTCTGCCAAAATGCCGCCAAATTTTGATTTGTTTCAGGTCGTCAAGTTTTTTTGAAATTCTCAATTTCCCCCCAAATTTGTTCTCGACTCTGGTCAAAGTATCCGAATGGCATTGACCGAACCCGCACCCGCACCTGCACCAGTGTTGTGTCGAGACGGGTTCGACAGCCAAGATGAATAGTCTGTGCAACATAGTTGGATTTGGCAAATTTTAATTTCAAGATTCAGGGGTACGAATACGAGTATGATATGGGTGTGGGGATTCAGTTAAAAATATACAATATTATTTATATAGTTATGAAGATATTCTAATTTGAGAGATATGTAGTAATAAGCTTACATGTAATGATTAAAACTATTTAAAAGAATATGTAAAGATTCTGATCAAAGAATAAACAATTTAATAAAAGGGTTAATTATGTTCAATTAGTCATTTAAAGGTATAAATTAATTATCGAAATTGACATGCTACTAATGAATTTTTAAAATAATTATAACTCCTTTTATAAGAAAGAAAGTCATAAATAGGACTTTAATATTTACTGTCAGTTTGACGATTTAAGAAATAAAAGCCTTAATACAATAAAGATGGTACAATTCATAATTAGAGTCATGTTCGTTTCTTTGTTCTTTTTCAAGATATTATCTTTTGGCCGGTTCTCTTGTTTTGGCCTAAACATGAAGCAAACCCTATGAAAAAGTGGAATCAGATCTCGTGTCTTTAGAAGCTTGTCGCTGATCTGAAGACGTCGCCAGCAAAGTTCCTTTTGGCGACTGCGACTTCTGTTAGCTATTCTCTATCAACTTCGTCGGAGAAAATGTCGTCAACTTTCAGCAGCGATGAAACTGTTCTCTTCTTTCCCAAGTTTGTTCTCAATCCAGCACCCGTGCCCACACCAGTGTCGCGTCAAGATGGATTTGGCTGCAAAAACGAAGAGTCCGCAACATAGCTTGGTTGTCTGTTATCTTTTAATTTTAGCATAGATTAGAGATGACTTGTCAATATATTTTCTAGATCGGGGTTGGAGATTGCCCCATCTGAATAATCTGAAATGAGCAGCTCATAAAGCTAATGCCGCAGTGTTGCACTGGTCATCTGCTGATAAACTCGCTTGCTTATCTGTCATCCTGTAGTCTCAGCATTGACATTGCTCTTTCGTAGATTTCTTAGCATTGAGAAGGTCTGGATTTAATGTGCTGGTTATTCTAGTTTACCCATGAGGTCGTAGGCAATCTTCTCAATTGAATTTTCTTTCAATGTTAGTGCTGGGAATAATGGAGATAAGTTAAATAAGTGGAAGTGCTAATTTATTATAATTTTTGTTGTCTTTTGACAAATTTACATTTTTCTTACAAAATAGGTTTTTAAAGTAGTGAATCAAGTAGTCGTCGTTGATGAATTCCTTTTGGTTTCTAATGTTTTTTCACTCATGCTATATGTGATCCTCAAGGATTATAATAGGCTGTTTTTATTTGCCAAGAGTTTGAACTTGAAAGGGTGGAAACAAGTTGCTTTAGTTTCTAATGTCCATGAAGTATTTAATCCTGTGTACTGTGTAGAGCTGTTCCCTTGAGTGTTGCCCCTCAAACCTACTATATTGTATCATCAAACTCATTTGTCCATCTTTAACAGAGGCAACCAGAGATTCACCTTTTTGCTGCTCAATTGCGGGAGCAACGTGGCGATATTACTGGTGCTCGAGCTGCATATCAACTTGTGCATGCTGAAATATCACCTGGGCTTGTAGAAGCAATAATTAAGCATGCAAACATGGAACGTCGACTTGTAAGTTTGTTTTGGTCATGTACTATGGTTTCAGTACCAGCTTTGATTTTTGTTGACTTGTCCGATGTATCTTTTTTTTTTTTTTTTTTTTGAAGGGGAATCTTGATGATGCCTGTTCCATATACGAACAAGCTATTGCCATTGAAAAAGGGAAGGAACACTCACAGTGTCTGCCATTATTGTTTGCACAGTACTCTCGGTTTTGTTACTTGGTAAAGTTCTTTTTGTCTTGTGTTTCCAGTTTTTATATTTTTGACTCAATTAATTGGTTACTGCCGTTTCAATCTTGTTGTAATGTACCCCTTCCCAGTTGTGGCAAACAGTTACAGATATTGCTCTCTTTCAGATGTTTGTGGAAATTGATATTAATATTTTGTTTACCAATGTGCCTCTTTTTTGTTTCTTTGGTGGGTGGGAGCACGTGTCATTATCATTTCATATCTCTCCATTTCAATTTGTTTGGCTTACTTTCGTTTTTAGTTGTTTGAAAGAATGTTTCTTTCTGAATTTGGCAACGCTTTAACTCCAACATCCCACAAGATTAAGGCTTTTGGTATATTATACGATATTTAGTTCAAGACTATAAGATTTACGAGTCCTATTTACTTTCTTAAACTCCATGCCCGGTAAAATTAAGGCACATAAATTGAAATGGAGGTAGTAACAGAAATATGTATGTATTTTCTGCTCATTGCAACATATGAATGTGGACATTCCCTGTGCACTTTGTAGAAGGTGGCTCCTCCTCCTGTGGCCTTGTAGATAACCATATGGAATGCTGTTAGTTGATTGGTCTAGGATGATATATGGAACTTCTACCTTGGAATGTTGCATTCATTGTATCTAGTTGTGGATATATGAGACTCCTGTTCTTTAAAATTGCAGCATATATTTCCAGAAATATGGAACTCCTGGTCCTTTCTTGAAATTTAGAAGTTATGGGTCAATATTTTCTTGTTCGTTTTCTCAATACTGTTATCCTAATTGACCAGTTCTCTCCTTTTTTGGTATAATATCTAGATGCATTTCCTTATTTTGTTTAGTTTAATCTCCAAATGGACTTCCCTATTCTACTTTTCATATTACTAAAGATATCTGTTTTGTGGAAGTGCATCAAGATAATTTATGGTGCAATACCGACCTATAATAGTGAAACAGTTATGACCATATCCTGTCACAATATTCTACTTATCAAATGATTCTCAATCATTTTAGTGATTTGTCCACTTTTACACTCTACACTGCCCTTTCGAAGGCTTTCCAGTAGAAAAAAAATCAGAATAGTGTAAGCGCATGGAGTCATTAAGGGCGTTTCCTTGATACCCGGTATTATTGAGTGGTGATATTGTGGAAAATATTCTTCTCTCTTCAATGTTCCTCATGAGTAAAATCATTTAAATATTCATCCTCCTTTGGCTCACTGTCACAATTTCTGTTGGAAGGTTTCTGGGAAGGCGGAAAAAGCTAGGGAAATTCTTGATCAAGCAGTTGAGAATGTCCAGCTGTCAAAACCACTTCTGGAGGTTTGTCTGTCTTTTCTCATCCAAGGGCATAAACTGTGGAGAAATTGGTGTTTCTTATTGATGTGCTCTTTTCATGTAATATGCAGGCACTAATCCATTTAGAATCCATTCAGTCACTCCCAAAGAGAGTAGATTTGTTGGATTCATTGGTTGATAAGTTCTTAGTTCCATCTCCTGAGAACCCTAACGTTGCAAGTGTTGATGAAAGAGAGG
Source organism: Solanum lycopersicum (assembly GCF_036512215.1). Lineage (NCBI taxonomy): Eukaryota > Viridiplantae > Streptophyta > Magnoliopsida > Solanales > Solanaceae > Solanum > Solanum lycopersicum. The sequence continues at coordinate 58,718,195 of NC_090808.1, forward strand.
AATTATCAAGCATTTTCTTGGAGGTACAAACTGTTACATTTGGGTACTTGACTGTTCTTTGGGTCTGTGATGTACTCTTAATGTTAAGAACAAATATGCATTGTGTTGTTCTCATGGGAACCTGGAGTTGTTTAAATTTCTGATCCTGGCCAAGTATTCTTAGAAATGCTTTCAGTTAAATTTTCATGTGCTGGACTAACTGGTAACACACCCTTGAACTAGTATTCCTGTTGGATGTTTGCCTAGGCTACAATATGTTTAATGCCTTTAGATACTTTTCCAAGTTTGCAATATTGTGTAAAATGGAGTTAAAATTGTCGTACAAATTTTGTTTTTAGAAAGGGACACTGTTGTCGGACCTCCCAAAAAGTAGCAGGCCACTATCTTTGTGATGTACGAAGTAAATACATATCAAGTTCAGTATGGAGTTTGTGTACCATGTTGCATTTGTGGTCAAAATATCGAGTTTTAGGCTAAAAACATCCTTAAACTATGACTCAAAGATAAAATACATCCCCGTGTTATTATACTAAACAAAACACGTCCCTTGACTAATTTAAAGGTTGCAACAATCACCCTTATGTTTAGTTTCTGTCAAAAACATATGCCTCCACCTCAAATATCCCTATTCTATTCTTCCCTTTTGTCTTCAACAATCTTTTCTTTCCTTCTGAAAAGCCTAGAGCTTTTCGATGGAGAAACGATATGCTCAACTCTTTACACCATTACCAATTGAAGAGCTATAGCTTTGAAACAATTGTATTCTACGCTATATATAGTTGTGCTTCACAAATAAAAGCAAAAATCAAGTCCATAATTTTTCTCTATCCAACAGTGTTTCAATTGGTTAATGTGATTGATGAGTGACGTTAATTAATTTTTGTTCTCTTCATCTCCTTCATCTTGAAAAAGATTAGCTTATTTTCTGAAGGAACTACAAATAACCACACAATACCAAATATCTGCTCAGCTAGTGTTAAAATGCCTTTTACGTGTTAGGTAAAATGATCCAAAGAAATTGAAAGTGTTGGTATGACTATGTAAAATTCACTAATTGTTTCCATCATAAATCTTTGCCATTTGTGTTGATTAAAAGGTCTGGTTGTATTAAAAGGAAAAAAAGGAATAAGCTGAACGGTATGTATGTTTAAACCGCAGATGAAGAAATACTCCTCCCATCTTTTTCCTTTTCATTACACCTCAGTGATTCTTTCTAATTGTGCATAATGAGTATTCATGTGATGAATTTTCTTTAGCCATTTAAAAAAATATATGAATGCTTTTTACATGGACTGAAGATGGTGAAAGATGGTTGGACACCGAGGGATTTAAATTGAGAAGTTAAAAGTGATGTGGTTTATGTGTATGTCGTTAGTTTTTTACAGAAACTAAACAGAAGGATGATTGTTGCAGCTTTTGAATTAGTTTAGGGATGTTTTTTGTTTACTATAGTAACACAAAGATATACTTTAGGTTTGAATCATAGTTCAGGGATGTTTTAACCCTAAAAGTCTCAAAATGTCACATTGTTTATATTTGAATCATATGTATGTACTTGTTTTTCTGAATGTTGCTAGTTGTGGTTGAATTAATGATTGTTGCAATGAACAGACTACAGTATCATATGGTGGTTTAAATCAAATCGTATGATGGTTAAATTTGAATCATATTGGGATGTCTTGATGATGCAATGGGAGGTCTGGAGAGAAAGTTGTTTTATGGGGAATTATGTCTCTTTACCATTTTCCATTTAGTCTTTGAAGTTTTAACTCTTTGGAATGTCTGTTTTTAGGATTTATTGATGATTCTTGATCCTTCACAATCTTGCCTTTTAGACCTTGAAGTGTAAACATTTTGGAATATCTTGGTGCAATGGGGAGTCCAGATTGAGATTTTCTTTACTGGGAATTTTTCTGATTCATGAGCTTTCATCATATTTTTAGTTTTTTGAAGACTGAAGTGTAAACATTTTGGAACATCTTTTGGGTGCAAGGGGAGGTCATGGAAATTTGTTTTCTTGTAAATTATTGCAGTCTCTTGTGAGCCTTCACTATCTTTCTTGTCTCTTTAACTGATAGTGCTTTGTGCTAATTGTTTACCACAATCCTCTTGTTGTGGCTGTTCACTTTTGTTGCTTTTGACAAATTGTTCTGAGACGGAGAATGTGTTTGCAGTTTCTCGATCTTTTTGGTGATGCAGTCTCAATTAAGAAGGCTGATGATCGGCATGCGAAACTCTTCTTACGCCATAGAACTTCTTCAGATTCAAAGAAACGTCATGCTGAAGATTATATAGTTTCTGAGAAAACAAAGTTGGCAAAGTCTGCTGTTGCAGCAACCAACCCTTCAGCGGTTGGTGCATATCCTGGAGCACAGAATCAATGGCCTGCAGGTTATGGTGCACAAGGTCAAACCTGGCCACAGGCTGCACAAGCCCAATCGCAGCAGTGGAATCCTGGTTATGCACAACAGGTAATGTTATGATAAATATTTCACAGTTTCACTAGAGATAGATTGCTACCTGACTCAAATCTCTTCTAGATTTAAAACCCTGATGTGAATCTCAGAGCAATGCAATGTGGGACCACTATGTATGTGTTGCTCCGGCTTTAACCAAAATGTTAATTTGGGTTAAATTGGAACTTCACCATGGAAGAAAAACAATTGAACTTCTTTATTCAAATGGATTTTTCTTTTTTTTGAGACAGTAACAACTTGTATTCTATTCCAAAACAAAAACCAGAACCCAGTGTTTTGGGAAGCGAGAAGCGGAAAAAAACGACGAGGGCTTGCTTCACAGAAGCGAGAAGCGTGAAGCGAAGCGCGCACTTTTTTTTAAAAAAAGCGACATTTAGTATAAAAATAAAAAAATATTAAATAACTAAAAAGAGGTAATATAGTCTTAGATTGAAAGAAATTACTTAGGAAAAAATACTCACAAGTCATAACATATAAAGCAAAAAATCAAAAACATAATTAAATCACAAAGATTGAAACTCCTATTCTTCAACAAGATCTTCAAACTCTTCAAGTGCCATAACCAAGGGTTCTACTTGGTCATCATCTTCTTCATCATCAGAAGGCTCATCAACAAGGTTTCGACTTGAACTAGAACCTCCAACTTCTCTTTCCTTGCCCCTTAATGTACTCCCCCTAAAACTATAAATATTCTCCTCAACCCCACTTGCCATAGAAACATCACCATAAGTGAGACTTTCTCCTTCATACACTTCTTCATCTTGGTGATCTTGTGGTGCTCCAGTTAACCATTCATTTGCCTCATCAATACTATCCAACAAAATTGGATCAATAGTATTACGAGCCTTATAACGACGCGCCAATGTTCTATTATATTTGATGAACACTAGATCATTGAGGCGTGTCAATTCCAACCTATTTCTCTTTTTACTATGAATCTGCACATAGTAGAAAGTAATTAATAGGGGGACTTGGGATGATTAAGATATCAATTAAATTAGTAATAATGTATTAATGTAATGTAGTTTCTCACATGTTCATACACGCTCCAATTTCTCTCACAACCGGATGCGCTACAAGTTAAACTTTGTACTCTTATAGCAAATTGTTGCAAGTTTGGGACATTATGACCATATTGCATCCACCATTCAACTGTAGAAGAGTTATTTTAAAAGATGTGTAATAACTTAAAAGTTGAAGTTGTAAACAGTTAAAAGATGAAATTCTCACCTGGTGACCTTAAGGTTCTAGCTCTAATGGATGATTCAATTCCAAGTAGGCCATCCGCTTTCATGTACACACCAAGCTCCTCCCCTATTTTGCCTTGCAAAGTTTTATCTGGGATCATCCTCTCAACACATTTATGATATCCCTCCCTCACTTCTTCAGTTAAAGTCTTCATCTCATTATTTTTATAGTAGAGCCCTGGGTTCAAAATATGTCCCGCTGCATGCAAAGGCTGATGAAGTTGATCTGTCCACTCTGCATCAATGATTTCAAAAACACTTTGATATTTCCTTGTATCATAATTGAATGCTTTTTCAATACTTTCTTTGGCTCTATCCATGGCTTCATAAATGTAACCCATTGGTGGTTTTTTGTCCCCATCTACCATATGAAGTACATGAATTAAAGGACCACCAACTCTGAGTGCTTGAACAACGTCATTCCAAAAAAAGGGACTAATGATATGTCTCGCAACTTCTTTACCAAGAGGTTCCTTTGAATAAATACTCTCATTCCATTCAGTTGACATAATCAAATTTCTCAAATTTTTCTTTTGCTTATAAAAACTATACAAAGTCAAAGAAGCTGTTGCGAATCTTGTCTTGGCGGGTTTTACCAAATTTCTTTGCTTTGTATATCTCCTCATCATATTCAACAACAATGCCCTTTGATTGATATAAGCATGTATCTTAACAGCGTTGCCAAAAACTGTCAAAAAATGACAGTTAAAATGTAAAGAAATCTAACATGAAGTTTAAAAAGCAGATTAAATATTGAGACTCAAGTTCACCTGTAGAATAAGGGGCTTGTTTGAAAATATCACCAAACATCAAGTTGATAAAGTGAGCAGCACAAGGAGTCCAGAAAATATGTGGGAACACTCCCTTCAACATGTTACCTGCTTTTTTGTTCTCACTTGCATTATCAGTCACAACTTGTACCACATTTTCCTGCCCTACTTTCATGATAGTCTTCTCAAACAAATTAAACATCTTATTAGAGTCGGTAGAAGAGTTACTAGCATCATAAGATTCAAGAAATACACTCCCTCTTGGAGAGTTCACCAAAACATTAATGACCATTTTTCCATTCCTTGCTGTCCATTTATCCATCATAATGGAACAACCATACGTTTTCCATTGAACCTTATGTTTTTTTCTACTATCTTGTTTGTCCTCTCCACCTCCTTTTTTAGAAAAGGAACTCTTACCTCATGATAGGTGGGAGGCTTCATTCCAGGGCCATATTGGCCGACTGCCTCAATGAATTCACCAAAACTATTTGTGTAGTTAACACAATTGAAAGGAAGTCCTGCATTATACATCCACCTAGCAAAAGCAGATACAACACGATCCCTCAAAATCTTTCTAGAAGATTCTAAGTCAAAAGATTCACCTTTTCTCTTTTCGTTTGATTTTTGCGAGAAATAGAGATTCAAAGGACCCTTGACGGTGCTATTGATGGAAGACCCACTCCCACTACATGAAGGCATCCTTTGTTGCTTTGAGGGAGGCCCCATTGGCATATTCACTTCAAATTCATCATCCATTTCATCATTATCAACAACATTAACCATGGATGCTTCATGGTTTAATTGAGTTTTAAACTCATTTTTCTTCAACATATATTCTTTGATCTCTTCTCTCACTTTATTCGGGACTTTCGGACATACTTTTACATCTCTATAGCCACCCATGAGAGCCTTTTGTGACGAAAGATTCCGCCATTGTATGTCACATCACAAAAGATACATTTGACTTTTGTGTTACTACCCATAGGAGTTCCATATGCCCAAGCCGGATCCCTCTTTTGTGACATCTTGAATGAGAAAATACAAGTTCACTAAATACTACAAACAAAAGGAAGTTTCAGAAAATAATAAAAAAAGGCGGCTAGCATACACACTGATTATAAAATTAAAAAAAAAAGAATTGAAAAAATTTAACAGAGGCAACAGTCAGTAAGAACTAAGAAGAAAAGAGCAGGCAACAGAGAATAGAGATGAAGAAAAGAAGAAGAAAAAAGAGATGAACAAATTACCTGCAGGCCTCAGCCGAGATCTTGAGGAGAGAAAGAAGGGAGACAGCCAGCAGCCTCAGTCGAGAACTTCACGAGAAAAAGAAGGGCGGCACCAGCAGCATCAATCGATAGCTTCAGGAGAGAGAAGGGAAAGAAAGTCGTGAGGAGAGAAGGGAAAAAGTGTCGCGAGAAGAGTTGTGAGGAGAGAGAAGTTATATTTCAGATTTTTTTTAAAAAACCTATTTTTTTTTAAAAAACCCCTATTTTTTAAAAAAACCCTAATTGTCGCTTTTTTATAGAAAGCGCGCTTTTTTGCGCTTTTTTAAAGGCGTCGCTTCTCGCTTTTTCCTCTGAAGCGGGTGCTTTTTTCAAATCGCCTCGCCTCAAGTTGAAAAAGCGCACAAGGGTCGCCTCGCTTTGAAGCGCGCTTTTAACAACACTGCCAGAACCTGCCACAATAAGTTACAGATTCCTAATTGCAATTCTGGAGAGTACCAGGAAGATCTTTAATCTATAGCAAAATTTACAAGGAATCTAAAACACCTTTGATTGATGCTAGATCTACCATGTACTCCTGTTTACACCAAAAAAGGAACAAAACTAAGCAGTTCATCTTATTCTTCTGGATGGAATTGCTCTTGTTCTGGAAGCATATGAGATTTCTTTCTTTCCACACGGACCACCAGATGCAAGCCGGAATGATTTTCCATCTTTTCCATCTTTTTGAAACTTCTTTCTCTTTAATGTGAATCAGCGCTCTGTGTAGTTATCTTTTCTGTGGACAAATGTTTAGTACTCTGCTGTCCTCAATTTTCCACTTCACATATTTTTTATCCCCTTCCCATGGGGATCCTTGATTGCATGTGTTTCAGTTTTTCATGTGGCCATTAAATCATGCAGGGGCTGATGTGCATGTGTGTGGTTTTGTATTTTGCTCAGTCTGTATGTTCTTTCAGACACAATTATTCATTTGCAACAACATATACATAGTGTAATGCACAAGTGGGGTCTGGGGAGGAGGATGTACACATTTACTACCACTTGTAGAGATAGAGAGGCTTTTTCTGATAGACCCTGGGCTTAATATAAAGCATTTCCAGGCAGTTTGAAAATGAATATACGAAAATGAGAGCAATAGCAACAAAATAATGTGAAATGGGAGCAGCACATGTCACAATTATTGTTAGTTACTTATTTCTTTTTCTAGAATACTCTTCAAAGAATCTATGCTATCAGTGGATTTTATTTTAAAAATCTTGTGTTTGTTGAACTTTAGGCGGCATATGGTGCTTACGGCAGTTATGGAACTGGCTATGCACCTCCTCAAGCGCCTGCAGCATCAGTGCCCTCCAGTGGTGGTTATGGTGCTTATCCTTCAACATTCCCAGCCCAGGTATGTGGAACGCCTTTTATGTATCAGCCTTTTGTTGCCCGTTTGCATACTGTGTCAAATTGCACTGTTACGCCTTTTATGTATCAGCATTTTGTTGCCTGTTTGCAAACTGTGTCAAATTGCATTATTTTTTCGGTAGGGATACTTTAATCAATCATCTGTATTGCTTTCATGGTTCCTTTTTGTTTTTATAGTTAACATTGATGTCCTTGTATGCTAATAATGGTTTAGCGTGAAGGTATAATTTGATTTCTGGTAAGTTTCCCGGTTTCCTGTCTGAAAATGTCAGTGAGGCCAAAAGGCTTTCATAACTTATTTCATCCCCCAAATTGTAGCATTTCAGTGTTCAAATTTCTAAATTGAATCACTTTATTTCCATTTTGATACTGAAATAAGTTGCCAGTAGAATTAGGAAGTAGTTAAATCCAATATCTCTATTATGTTGATTTCGGTTGGTCAAAATTACAAGGCGCATTATACTTTGTTCCTGTGTAAGATAAATATTGTACATTTATTTTATAAAAAAAAAAATTATTGGTAAAATATCTTTTAATCTTTAATTTTAACTAATACTTAATTTATTTAATTTTTGTCATTGTGAAATGTTTTGTCCATGTGAAGTGTGATGTGTCAATTTTTTCAAGTAAAAGAGAGTATTACACACACCTTGATGAGAGTATTATAAAAGAATGTGTGTTTCTCAAACTAATAAGTGATAGTTTAGGTATACACTCACAATAGTTTAGGTACGAAACCAAAAAAGGATATAGTTTAGGTGTGTTTTTGACACTTGTCTCTTTTATAAATGATTGGAAGAGAAGCATGTAAAATGATAGCGTGGTATACCAGGAGAATGTCCCCTCAACATGGACAATTTGACGGTGAATGTAAGGTCTTATTAAGGGCCTATGAGCATTGTGAGGAAGAAAAATCAACAGAAGTTCGTGTTACATGAAACTAAATGCACCTATTTCTTTGTATCAATGCATATGAATATAATGATAAATGAGGACATGATTACTTATTATGGTATTGTCATACTTCCTCTCACAATTAGTCAGACCTTTAGAGCTACAATTAGTACTACGAGTATAAGATATCAATCCCAGTTAGTGTCTGGTGGTAGCTTCTCAAATACATTGGCCATTGGGGGAAGTTCAATCTAGTGGACACAATAGCAAAGATTGAAATTCAATGGATAATCTGCTCAGAAATTAATCTAATATGTTAATTCGTCTCCTTCCTATGGTGTTCCTTACCTCGGAACATTTCAGTAATATATATGCTGCTATGCTGTATTAAAATTGATAATGCCTTGTGTTTGAACCTTTCTTTTTATCAGTGAAATGATGCACACTTGTACTCAAACCCCCTTTTCTACACGAGTATACCCTTAGGCGTTGATTGTTTTCTGTCACTAAGTAAAACTTTGTTATAACTCTTCAGGCCTTCCCTCAGCAGAATTATGCACAGCCAGCGGGCGCGGCTGCAGGCGCTGCCACTGCCGCTTTGACTCCAGCACCACAAGCTACAACTGTTCCTCCTACAGCATATTACGGCAGTTACTATTGAAATAACAGTTCTCTGCGTCAATTTTTTGCTGGATGTAGTTTGTATGTTCCCCTCAACGGCCAGAATATGTTGCAATACCATGAGTTCTTCTACATGGTTGTAATTTGATTTAATGAGCAGTCGGATAGGAAATTAAGCAATCTAGTGATGTCTTACCTTAGGCTGTTTGCTTTTCGATAATTAATGTACCATACTTTTGGTTTTAACATATGCTAGTATGCAGGGTTGCAAAGATGTTATGTTTTCCTTGTGCGATTTCTAGTCTCTGTAGGAGTAATTTTATATTGGAGGATGCATGATTATCTGCTACCAGGAAGTGTCAACTAATGTTACTGTATTCTTCATTTCAGAGGATATCTTTGATTTTTTGATAGCATGAAAAGGTGACTGGCTTATAACCGGTTTGCTTTGGTGCTTGTTTGGCTATAGCTATGAGAGGCAACTTGATACGTTGGAAGAAAGTAGCTTTTAGTTTTGGGGAAAAAACCTAAGCACGAATAGTATACTTTCAACGGGATTAGATATTTTGAATCAATTAAGTTGATATTCTAATGAAAATAATGCACAATCTGCCGACTTGGTAAACTAAATAAAATACGTTGCTAGTGTCTACTTGTCAATAGATACTTTTTAGTATGTTTAAATAGTACAGGATTCGATTTTTATTTGATATTTTGAATCAATTAAGTTAAGAACAGTATGTGTAAAATATATTCCACACACGATAATGTTCAAACATGTATTTACTAGTGTTGGACTAGAATGAAACGGTATTGTATTTTTCAATTATCGTACAGCATTAAAATAATATTGTATTTTGCATGCGTATTAAATAAAGACTACTATCTTGCATATTAAAAAAAAAATTGATTTTCAAATTAAAAGAAAACTTGTTGGAGTTTTGAAGAAAGAAAAAATACAAGTGGGATAGTGCGAGTTGATAGGAAATTATAATAGAGCCAACGAATTTGTGAAAGAGAATAACCAAAAAAGGGGAAATAATCATATTATTGATTGAACAACGAAATTGGGGAGATTTGGAAATTAAAAAATTAGCTTGCCTAAAAGAACATATTATATCCTATATAACTACCTCTATATTGGATCAAAGATAGAAATAGAGTCTACCCTTGTTGTATTGGCCAATAAAGAATCACATGTTCAGACTGTGCATGTTACGGAGATGATGATGTTAAAGATGTTAAAGATGGATGTATATTTGGTCTTCTACTGATGGAGTTGATAACCAAAACGAAGTTTGATTTATTTCAGCCTTTCTTTCTCAATATTTGTAAACCTGACTCTTTTGTTCATAAATGAAATGCTTCGAAGATGTTGATTATCAAACTGCATCTGATAACACAGAGCTAACTTGCCGTTGCATGAGTCTTGATCCAGGTGAAGATGGTTTTTTTCGATTTGGAAAAACTAAGGACGAGAGTGAAGGTAGGGGGTAAAACGGAAAAGAAATGAAAATAAGTCCACAGTTATCCCTTTGTTTAGTTAATTTTGAACTTTGTACTTACTAAATTGCAAGATTGTTGCAATGCAAGTGATGGAACTTTATGAATGATCCCTGAATTGGAGATTTTCAAATTATTAGCTATCACGGTTTAGTTGAGGTCTATCAGAAACAACCTCTTACTAGGGCTATAGGTTGTTCGACATGCATTAACTACCTACCAGGTTTACGATGAATAATGAATCTAGAATGGTTGTTTGAAGTCTATTTGTCCTTTCTCTTCAACTTCTCAACTGTTCTTAAATAAGTTAATGTTAAATAGAGCTATCAATAGTGGAAATGTTATTATGTGTTAAAGTGGGGATTTAGTTAGTAATGGTGACAAAATTGTAGTGGTACAAGGTGGTTTCTATTTAGTCATATCTGAACCTTTGTCTAAGTTTTTCATTGATTCTGAAGATGGGAGATTTCATTAAGTCTATCCATATGCTTCGGACTCACTCATAACATGCATGTCGGATCTGAGCAACCTAGTCCATAAGTGACCATTTGAGATAGTATTTCTGTTTCTTTTGAATGAACTGTGTCTTGATCTCTGTGACTTTTAAATGACTCAAAAAGACCATCCTTTGTTTGTTTGGAACCTAAGAAAGTGTTTAGAATGGTATATAATATGAATAAAAACATAAATTTCTTATTTAGAAAGTTACTCTTCCTCTTCCCTGAAGTTCACAATTATATAATTTTCATGCAGTTGGAAATTCACATGCTTGGTTCAAGAAAATTATTGTTCTTTAAGTTACACAAGTCAGCATATAATTTTCTTTTCCATGTGTTATTATTAGCTTGTATTAGGTAAAGTGAAAGAAATTGGCCAATATGATTTTTTTATTCATTTGCTTTCCAATATGATTCATCTGCAAAATGGCAATCCATTTTACTCAGCAAAACATTAAAATTGTGCAATATAACACTAGTACTACAACAATCTAGAGAATGAATAGCTTTTTGGTGATAAGTCTAGCATGCACGCGACACAGCATGCCAAAAGATTTTAGTTACTACAAGATATCCTAATACCCTCATGCATTGCTGCATCACAGTTATGTCAACTATATGGAAGGCTTACCTGGAAGAAGAACTACAAATAAAACTAACTGATATGCTTGCACATTTGGAATGTGAGCAATTTTGTTCCAGTCCTCCCCTATCTCCTTCCCGCAGCGCTTTGCCAGTTCTGGACAATAAACAATTCGCGATGCTTGCAGATTCTCTGTGTCCATAATCCCAGCTGGAAGTGATTGCAGATACGAGGGCAATTCCAGATCACCAGTGATTGAAGAGAGTGTAAGTTTTGAATCCTCAAAGGCAAGGTCACCATCTCTGGACAAAGAGCAACTACTAGTCTTGTAAGGGTTGTTAGGTGTTGCAATCCCTCTGATAGTCTTTAGCATCTCACAATCCTGAATGAATAACTCCATGAGTGAAGTTAAACCTTCCAGTACTTGCTCAGGGAGACTCTCTAGTGAATGACAACTTCGAATATCCAAACGCTTCAAAGCAGTTAGACTGGCCATGCTGGTAGGCAGCTCTTCAAGTTTTTTGAAGGATGTAATACTCGTGGACTCGAGATAGGCAAGGTGTTTGAACATTTCTTCTAGGGTGAAGTCTGTTCGGCATTGTGACTAATATACAACAAGGTGAGAGTGCTAAGATCAGATATGGAGCTCAAAGTCGTTGCATCTGTGATCTGTCTTTGCCTCAAACTTCTAATTTCTTGACACAAGCAAGGGTTTGAAAGACGAGCATAGTGCAATCATGATTCTCCATTTCCTCGAGTATGGGAAATTGATCCTTTGCTTCCTTTTGTAGCAATCCTTTCAGGTTCGGAAAGCCTTTTATGACAAGGCATCGCAAGGATGGAAACCTTCTACAGTCATGAACATTGTCTTCAATATAATCTACAGACCCGCCAAATAAGCATAAACTTTCTAGACAAGGCAGATCTCCAAAGGGTGGAAGGCGTAAACAGTTTTTACAGCTATCAACATCAATAGAGACAACATTTTTCAAAACTGAACGTTCATCCAGTCCGGGAGACAGAGACCTCTGAAGCCAGTTACTTTTAAAGATTTCAGGTTGGGGTGTGGTTTGAGGGACTTAAGCACTTCCTCATCCAAATCATTTTCTGATTCATATCTATCGGACCTATCCCAGCTCATACATAAAGAGTAGAGATTTGCTTAAGCAAATAAATTGGCTTCTTTTGCATCTATATCCTTCCTCACTCTTTCAAGATGCGTGATTGAAAGTGAGCCACCAAGGTTTAGGTTTCGTAGTTCACCAAGTCGATAACCTTTTCTCCTACCAATAACAAAGCAATCTAGAGTCTTAAGGCATGTCAACGATCCTATTCTTGGTGACATAGAGGTCAATGGACAGTAATCGAGCAGAAGATTCCGAAGACTACTTAGTTTACTTGTTTGCTTTGGCAGAAAAGAAAGTGAGCGACAAGATTTTAGATTAAGAGTCTGGAGATTTTGAAGCTTGCATAACCTCTTAGGAAGACTACGAATTCTAGTGCTTGACAGTTTTAGGAGCCTTAAATGTATTAGATTTCCGATGAAAGATGATAATTATATACTCTCGAGTAACTCATATCAAGCACCCTTAGTGAGACAAAGGTTTTCAGGAGTGAGGAAGAGTAAGAAGACACTGTTTTAGAAAAACCAATGGACAATATGCTATTTTCCTCTCCTACTTGTACTTGACGGATATTGCTGCTTGATGTGTTTGCTGAAATCAAAGATGTAGCCAAATCATGAATGACGTCATGCATCTTGAAATAAGTTTTACCAAATTCATCCACTACAACCTCTTGGAAAAAGGACCTCATGTATAATTATTTCCGTACTTCATTACCGACATCCTCTAGCTCCAAATTTCCTTTCGATGAAAGAAAACCATGTGCCATCCAAAGAGTGATTAAATTATCCTTTTCCATTTTGGTGTCCTTTGGGAACACTGCACAATATGCAAAACATTGTCTCAAATTAAATGGAAGGTGATGATAACTCAGCCTCAGGGCAGGTAGAATAGAACTTTCATCTTGAGGCAAATTCCAAATCTCATTATCTCTCACATGTTCCCATTCACTTTCTTCTCTCCTGAATCGTAAAATAACTCCAAGAGTCTTGGACGCTAAAGGCACACCACCATATTTCTTCACAATTTCCTTTCCGATGGCCACAAGATTTAATTTATTTCTCTTTTTTGCCCAAACGCGCATTGCATAAACAACAGTAAACCATCATGTTGAGATAAACTTGACAAATGATAGTACTAACGTTCCCATAATTGATCCAACCTTTTCAAGACGAGTAGTTGCTAGAACAGAAGCACCTCTTGCTCCAACCTTCAAGACTGCTCTTAACTTAGCCCACTTATCTTGATCATCACTCCAAACATCATCTAAGACAAGCAAGTATCGTTTTCTAGTCAATAACTCCTGAAGCTTCTTCTGAAACGAAGCCAAGTCCTCAACATACAGAGACCCTTCTTTCAACAACCTCTTCTCATCAAAATCATCTGAGACACAAATCCATATTTTGGGATTGAAATGCTCAGTTACCCTCTCATCATTGAAGATCATTTGGGCAAGTGTCGTCTTTCCTAGTCCCCCATACCAATTATAGGTAACACAAGAAGTTCTTCGGCAACATTAACATTGTTGATCAGAATTTTCACTATCTCATCCTGCTCTTTGTCCCTTCCATAGACTTCAGGTTCAGTAAAAACAAAACCTGTTGGAAAATTTTATTGCAATTGATCTCATTAGAAGGAGTCAGCAAGAAATGTAAAAGCTTTTGCAAAATAAAGCAAATTAAACACCACTAAATTATCACTTTCTTCGCTAATTTCATAACCCAACTATTCAAACTCCCTTTTTCTACCTAAACTGTAACACCCTTTGTATTATACACACCTCAATGCTAAGTGAGCCAAATGTTTGAAATGACTCGATAAGAGGTGTGCGGGGACTTAAAACACCCATAAAAATTGGTCCATATAGCATCTACAACAACCAATCGAGCTTAATATATTTTTTTCTATTTCCTTTAAATCCTTCATTTCTTCACCTTTCTTCTTCACTTTCCCATCATTTCTCCGATTTTCTTCCCGATTTTCCTCTTCCATTTCCTCATGAACCCTAGAACTTTTTATACAATCCTATAATGAACTCAAAAATACACAACCCTAGATTATTCTTTTAGCACAATCAAAAGTTAAGCGAAAAACATTCAGAAAAAATCAAGGCTGACAACTTATACCTGTTTAACTCAGATTCTAGAACCCTAATTTTGATTTTTTAACCTACCTTTTAACTGTTATCCATTCAATTAAAACTACTAATAAACATCCTAACTAGATTTAACCGATGGAAGTGCTGTACCAGAGGCACCAACAGTTCAGTATTGAAATGTGTTCGTATAGTTGAGATCTGAAAATCGCGAAAATATGATAGTTTAGATGTACTCATACCTGTTTCCCCAATTTTGTGACGGAAAGTGATAATCCCTTGATGATGAAACCCTAATCGAGATTGCTCGAATATTGTTGCCTCACTTTTACATTCGTCCAATATGTCATCGACTTCATACGCAGCACCATTGAATTTCTGCAACCAATTCTCTATTGCCTTGTCCTTCAATTTCTTCTCTTGAGCATCTTCAAGCACAGCTTGAATTGTCGAAAACATGCTTGAGAGCTTTTCAAATTCCTTTTCGAAACCGAAGAATAATACTAGTTTATCATTGATGAAAGAAGTGAGATTGTCTAGCAGAAATTGAAGGAAAGCTTCTGCCATGGTTTAAAATGTAGATATTTGTGAACTGGAACGAAATATTGGGCATTTTAAAGGCTGCTTCTTCTTTTCTTGTTTGGTGTCCAAGTCCACATTGAAGTGAGTCTATATCGAGGTTTTAACCAACCTAAGCCATTATATAAAGTCATTCATCAAAATAATATGTTTTTTTAAAATTTTACAAAACTAGTATAAGCGTATTTCACAGTAACGTTTTAGGATATATTTTATTTTTTAAAAGTTGATGACGTTAGATTGATATACGTTACTCATAGTGACGTTTTACTCCTAAAACGTTACTCACAGTAACGTTTTAGGAGTAAAACGTTACTGAAAATAACGTTTTAAAAGTAAAACGTTACTTAGAGACGTATATCAACCTAATGCTGTTAGTTTTAAAAAAATAAAATATACCCTAAAACGTTACCATGAAATACGTTTATACTAGTTTTGTAAAATTTTAGAAAAATGTATTACTTTGGTAAATTGTTTTATATAATAATTTAGTTTGGTTAAATATTCGTCTATATCTGCATAAGACGTTGCAAGATTTATTCGAAAGTAATTATTTTAATTTTAAAAAAATATATTTAACAGTTAAATTGAAATTTTTTTTTTAGTTAAGGGTGAAATAATGTCAACGTTCTACTACAATCCAGGACAAAGTAAAGTTATTCATTAGTGACAGTGTGTTGATGTAATTTTATGTTCGAATTCACTTTTTAACAAAAAATATTTGTATCGCAAAAATTTGTGCCCGAGATTTTAATTAAGAATAATGACTATTTATCGCAACAATGATGTGGGATGCATTTCAAGAAAATTGCAGATGCCAACACTTTTTCTTTTCATAAAGGGCAGCTTCCTGCTGGTCCTATCAGTCTGTCAACTTGGTGGGGGCATGTATGCTTTTGAAAAAGAAAGCTTGCTAATTGTTATAAACATATACTCTGAAATTTGTGGTCTCTAACTAAATTATAATAATAATATGATCATAATTTATTTTATCATGCATAAAATTAAATAATCAAGGTTGAATTATTTTAAAATTAAGTATGATGCTATCTTTGAAGTAAAATTAAAATATGAAGTATCAATCATCACATCATATCATAGATCATATCTCGATCATTCCATATATTATTATAAGTGGAAAGCTTCTAATTTAAAAATTGAATTATCATTCTATCCTTATTTTATTCCTAAAACTAAATTAATGTTACTCCCTTAGTTTAAAAAATGATGATCTAGTTTGATTTGGAACGGAGTTTAATAAAAGAAAGAAGACTTTTTAATCTTGTGGTTCTAAATTAAAATTCTGTCAAATGTACCAAAATGTCCTTTAATTATGTGGTCTTAAACATGACACGTGGAAAATTAAAGGTAAAGTGTTGCCAAAAAGGAAATGGGTTATTCTTTTTGAAACAGACTAAAAAGGAAATATGGACATTCTTTTTGAAACAGAGGGAGTAATATATAATTAATTTAATATTAAATAATAATTTTATTTAAGGGGTAACCCATCCGCGGCCCCTTAAAGTAGGTACTAATTTTTACTTAGACGTCTTAAGTAGGATTTGTTCATTTTAGACAGTTATAGTAAGGTTTTACTGTGTCAATTCGACACTTTTTGCTAAGTTTGCATATTGTGTAGAATGCACCCGTTTTGAGCGCGTCAGAAGCTTAAATTTTATTTTTAAAAATTATAATTTTTATTTAAATAAGAAAATACAAATACTTTAAAATATACTCCATCTTCTCCACCTTTTCAAACAAAAATCAAGTTGGTTGATTAATTCTTCTCCTCATTTTACCATAAAATTCGTCAATCTTTTCATTATCAACAACCAAAATAAAAGAAACACACAAAATACCTTTAATCTTAACTTGGAAACATCAAATTTCACAATCATACACAAAATTATAAACAAAAATTAAAGTTTTGATATAAGAAACGGGCATAATACATAAATGCCCTTTAACTTGGTTTCAAATCACATTTATGCCTTCAACTTTGACGTGCACAAGTAGACGCTTAAACTTGTTTAAAGTTGAACAAATATACATAAATGTCCTACATGACATTGTATATGTCATTTTTTGTCCTACATAGTGTCCTACGTGATAGTGTCATATAGGACATGTGTGTCTATTTCACTGGCATTACACATCAGCTCGAATGGGAGCTCCCAATTTGGAGCAATCAAAAGAGGTGCTTCAATCAATTTCTGCTTCAGCATCTCAAAAGCCTACTAGCATTTTTCATTAAACACAAGTTTCATCTCTTTTCTCTAATAAGCTGCACATAAGTCTTGCAGTTTTAGAGAAGTCCTTGATGAGCCTCCTGTAAAAGCCAGCGTGTCCAAGAAAGCTTCGCACTCCCTTCACTTATATAGGTGGGAACAACTTCTCAATCACTCACACCTTCACTTTATCAAATTCTAGCCCACTCTTGGAGATCTTGTTTCCCAACACAATTCTTTCTCGGACCAAGAAGTGCCATTTCTCCGAGTTCAACACCAAATTAGTCTTCTCACACCTAGCAAGAACTCTGTCAAGATTATTTAAACATAGTTTAAATGACTCACCAAACACTGAGAAATCGTCCATGAAGACTTCAACATGGAAGATTGTCATCATACATTTCTGAAATGTAGTTGGGGCATTGCACAAGCCAAATGACATGCATTTGAACATATATGTGCCATATGGACAAGTGAATGTCGTCTTCTCTTGATCCTCTGATGGAATGACAATCTAGTTATACCCTAAGTAACCATCAAGGATACACTAATTGTAAGATCCCCAAAATGAGTTAGGGTGTCTAGATTCTAAAATGCCCGTTATAAGGTTCTAAGGTCCTAAAATGGTTTATAATATGGTATTCAGGCAGTGTGCAAAGTTAGAGGTGATTTGGAAGTCGAACGTCAAGGAACAACCAAGACGTTCGACGACTAGTCGCCAAAGGAGCCTTAGATGTTTTTATGTGTTTTTGAATGTTTAATGAGCTTATGAAGTCTCAAAATGAGTTATAATGATTTGTATAAATAGTTCATTGAGTTTCATGAAGTTTAGAGGTCAAACGTCCAAGACATTCGAAAGATAGGCCTTGAGACATGCATGTGTGTGTCTTAATGGTGCCTAGCATGTTTGGACGTGTTGCGTGTAATTGTTTTAGGTGAAACTGATGTGGAAGGTCCTCAACTTTTTAATATTCATATTTATGTTGGAAACTCTAGTGTACGACTTCCCAAGGTCCCCGCAAAAGGGCCCACAATAAAGACCTAAAGGTTGTCGAGACACTGCCTTGGTAGTGTCAATCGATGAGCTCAAATGATGCCCCGTTGGTTGACTGAATCCCCGTCAATGGAGAGGCTTATATGAGCACTTAAACTAGAGAATTATTGGCCACATGACAGCCTCAGACCCAAACGAGGAAAGGCACAGAACGGTCCCTCGATGCAGGCCATGTGTCATTACATGCACACTTTTTCATTAAAGGGGTGAATGGGAAATTCGCCCCACGTCCTAACCTGACACTAATAGGTTTATTTATTTATTTTTGGGTGTATTTAAGGGATCAAAAACGTGATCAACCCATTCCCAATTCAATTCACTCAAAATAGACTTTCCCTCTAAAACCAAATCTCTAGAAACCTCCATTGAAGGTAAAGCTCAAGAACAACTTGGAGCTTGGATTTACATGGATTATTCATCAATTTTTAGAGGTTTTATTCTAGATAAAGTTATGGTGATCCTTTATCTCTCGTTACCCTTCCATCTAGACAGTTAATCTCAAAGTTTTCAAAGAGAATTTCATGATCAAACTTTCAATCTTTCAATCTAGCCATGGTTCTTTCTCAAAATGTTTTCAATGGATTAATCATGATGAATGATGATAATGTATTGGTTTTAACGTGAAAAATAATCCAATCACATTGTGAACCCATGCTCCTTCCCAAACTCGATTTAGCCCTTGCATGGGCATTGTTATCGTGGCTTGTTATTGGTTGAATTGTAATTCTATTACGTTGAATTGTTTATGTCTAATGTTATTTACGTGTATTGATAATGAAGGATCCATGTAGATCAATGTATGAAGATTTGAACATGATGAGCCTATGTCTCTATGTGTTACAGTGATTTCGATTATAGAATAATTGTGTAGGATTTTGATTATGCAAAGATCATTGTGATTATTGTGTCGTTATCTACTGCCCTAGGTTGGTATTATAGGTATATTATTAATGTTAATAATGGTGATCAAAGTAAAGAATATTAGTAAGTGATCTATGACTTTCTACCTTCTAGTATATATGTGATGCCTTGTATTATGTTATAGTATGATTTTGTAGCGACTTGTACATGGTTTCTTTCATGATTTAATGTATATTTAGATACTGACCTATAATGTATTGATGATGAAAAAGGTGTATTAATCAATGATGATAAAAGGTTGATGAATTGGTAAGAATGACTCTTCCTCTCTACTTTTCTATATTATTGTAGTTGATGAAGCCTTGTATGACATTGTTAGGTATGGTACATTTTTTGATGGAGGTGTTTACTTTATTGTCATTATATATGTTTTGACCATGGCCTTGAAGGAAAATTGATGAATATATGAATGTGTGGTGATGATGACCATCTTATGTGTAACTTGTGCCTAGTCTTCTACTTTAGTTGTGAATCTAGGTTATCTTACTATTGTTATGAGCACGAGAATGATTACGTTAGGGTTATGTGTAGGTGTTGCCATTAATGAAATATTTAAGGAATGATTCTCCCTACCTATGTACCCCTATGTGAATGCATGAATAGCAAAAGTTAGGAGTCTTAAGTGTAATATGAAGTTCGCTTGCATCCTATGCTATTATGTGTTGTATAGTCTATGTTTGGTTGTGGATTGTGGTCCTAAGAGGGTGGCTGACTCAATGTATTATTGATAGCTATTATGTGATCATATTGACCAATGTACACATACCCTCACTCTACATGCATGCTTACAAGTAGTATAAGATCATAGTGTCTAATGAAAGGTTGTTCTAATATTCATTAGTGTCTACTACTATGCATGTTAAGCTTATGTCTATGAAAGTATGATATGTGTTTCCTTAACTAGGATGACTTGATAGGTGTACTAGTATGGAGACCTTGTCTATGCATAGCATATGTGTACCTTGAAAGAATAGCTCCTAGGTTTGGTCTCTTATGTACCTGGATATGAATGCATGAGTATGTTATGAACATGTCTTACATGCCATAATGTGAAGTATGTGGTATTATGAAGTATGATTATACATAGTGTCTAAATGTGTTTATATGAAAGCATGGCTCATATAGTTACACTTGTACACTTATGCATGAATAAAGTAAAGTACGAACATGTGTGGTCTAAAGGTGTTATGTTAAAAGTTTTGCTCAGATGTAGGTAAACACACATGTATGATGATCTAGTCAATAGAGGGGCTCTTGAAAGGTGTGCTTAAGAGTATCCTAAACTAGATAGATGCTTACATATGTTATGTCCATGTGAAAGATTTTCTCATATGATATAGGTTGATGAAAAGACTTCTCATCTATATCCTATGAGCTAAGCATATGGGGAGTGAATCTCCTAAAGCCTGTGTTTTATAAAGTAATGTAATTAAAGACTTTTAATAAAGGAAGATTATCTTAGCACCGAGTGAACTTGAAGATGAAGGGTGTCCCTTCCCATTGTAGGAAGATAGGTCACCATAGACCTCACGAGGTGGATAGCCTCATGACCCAAAAAGGGCGTTAGAGTGATGTTTCCATGATGCCCCCAAGTTTCCATAACTATGTTGCCCCATAGGATCTAGCAAGTGATATGACTTAATATGCTAGCATGATACTCGTGTCTTACCTTGGCAAGTAAGATACCCTCTTTTGGTGTGAGGGGATGACATTAAATTCCATGTTTGGCTCACATGGTCTTATTTTCGGTTAAGGCTATATTTTCCCTAAACAAAAATGGACAATGGAAGTAAATGACTAAGACCCTAACTAGGATGACCTAGGGGAGGTTACTTAGGATAGGTGGAAGTAATGAACCCACCTAGACATTGCACAAGTGGCTTCTTAGGGAGTTCTAGGAAGGTGTTCTAAGGTGTATGATTATGTATATGTTCTTTATGCATGACTTTGTAGTAATTGTCTACTTGTTGTGATGAAGTGCATGGTATGAGTCCTAATGGATCTAAGTGACGCACTAGATTGGTCTTAATGACCACATGATGAAGGTTGTTGACATGAATGAAGTTGCCCTCACTTTCTATGTTGATGTATGAATTGGATATTAAGGTTTGTGGTCTCATGATAGGTCTACTAAGTATGTGTGAGGTTATGGGGCTTCACATGTACATTGCACTAGTATATTTAGATTGGGATTATGAGTAAGGTTTCATAAGGTTTTATGTGAAGCAAAATAAGTACATATGCATAATGACAAGAGCTTACTATAATGTTATTATGTCTTAGCCTAAGTATGTCTTTTATACATTATACTTCTATAATGGTATGTGTTGGCTTATATAAGTTGTATTATGATTTTCCTTATGACCTTAAGGTGATGCATTGCACCAAATATCACTAGAGGGTAACTTGGGAGGTTAATGACTTAAAAGGAGAACTTCACTGTAAAAGGAAAGTAGTTCACTGTAAAGCGAAAGGAGCTTACTGTAAAGTGACCTCAAATGGGGCTGAAATATAATATGTGATTTTTTATGATGTTTGGCCTTTGAATATGTCTATATGAAGTATGTAAATGATATAAATTCTATTGTATAAAGGTTTTATGAAGTTTTCACAAAAAGGCATGAAGTATGATTTCAAAAAAATGTCCCTTTTAAATGCATGTTTTTGCGTGGTTGCCATACTTAGCGCATTCTTATACTAACTCCATTCTTCTCTACTTTTTACGCAACGTGTAGGTTATGGATGCTTAAAGGATGTCTATATGATTGATGAGCTTGATATATGATTCTCAAGCTCAAGGAAAGGAATCCTTAAGTCCAAGGATGTTCTAATGTTAGCTTACTATAAAGTCTTATGAATTGTATAAGTTTACTTATGTATTATGTCGTAAGGGTCGTGTCCCTAATGTACTCTTATGATGTTGAGTTTACGATGGCAAAAGAGACTATAGTCTTTAACTATGTATGATAATATTTATATATATATATATGAAGTAATGTTCTAGCATATGATGTGCTAAGAAAGTTTTAAATTTTCTTCTAAATTTACCTATGACAATGTGATGAATGATAACTATGGGCTTGTATAAGACCTTCGAGAGGTCAAGTACGTCATGTTACTTCTAGGGGGTGCTCCCCGTATGTGACATTAATACTCTTGGCCAACCAGCCTGTCTAACATTTGATCAATAAAAGGCACCAGATAGTGGTCCTTCCTAGTGGCTTCATTGAGTTTCGTGTAATCCATGCAAATCCTCCACTCAACCACTATTCTGGTGGGTATCATCTCATTCTTTTCATTGGTCACAACTTTCATTCCGCTCTTCTTGGGCACACGCTACACTGGACTTACCCATTTATTGTCAGATGTCGGCTATACAATCTCTGTATCTAACCACTTAATCATCAATGAATTTAGCCTCCACTAATGTTGTGCACTTGCATTGTACCCTTCTTCCATGTATATTTTATGCATATATAGAGCAGGGCTATTTCCATGGATGTCAAATATTTGTCATCCCAGAGCTGCTTTCCTTCTTTTCAGAATCAGCAGTGCGACTTCCACCTGTTCGTCAGATAATGTTGTCAACAAAATGACTTTATCTTCACCCAAAAATGCACAAATGATATTGGCTGACAATGCTTTCAGCTCCATTTTGGGGGCTTCTACTATTGAGGGATTGGGTAGGACCCAACACCCTATTTAGAGGCTCCCACTGATCTCCAATTGTCACTATAAGTGATACATCAAAAAACTGCACAATTTCTTGTGCTTCAGCATCCCCATATAAGTCATCACCCACTAACACTCGCTTTAGGGAATCCTTGAATGCAATATACTTAGTTTCTGCTTCAAGATCAATTAAGGTTATGGCAAACAACTCCTCATACACAGCTGGCATTTTCAAGGCTTTATACACATCAAAAACTTATACTTTATCATGAGCTCTCATAGTAAGTTGTCCAGTTTCTACACCAATTATTGCCCTCTCAGTCGCTAAGAAAGGTCTTCTTATAATGAAAGGTACCTCTCGACTACAAAATCTATTGGAAAAATCAAAGATCCCACTTGTACCAACACATCTTCCACAACACCCTAAGGCCTAGCCGCTAATCTATCCTCCAACTGCAAAATTATGGTAGTTGGTTTAGGAACTACTGTCACGACCCACAAGTACATCCGAGAAGTTAGAGCATCCTTGTGTCTTCACACGGCAAATGAGACTTCAAGAAGTCTCATCTAAGCCAATCGTATCATTCATTGTATAATAAACATACTAAAGTGAGTAAGAACTTAAAATTTTCTTCACACATGAAGAACTGTGTACATAAACATTACACAAGCGGAAGACTTTTATTTTAAAAAAAAATAAAACTTTACAACATCTTTTGGAACCATCTAAACTTTGGAGTATACAACACTTGGGACTAATCCCATACAAGACATAAAATAAAGACTAGGACGTAAAAGAACATGTGGATATTATCCTCGAATCGATGAGGACTCACCAATACTTCATCTTCAACTCTTAGAAACCTATCCATCCTCCATGGCATATCAAAACTTCCAATTCCCTACACTTTAGTCAAAAAGGTAAAAGAAGGGGTTAGTACATTAGATGTACTAAGTATGGAAGCCATGCAAAAACCATGAAAAAGGACATTTAGTAAATAACATGTTTTTCATGAATTTTGATTAAAACATCATACTATAAACATAAGAACAACATTTAACAACTTAGAAACACATAAGAAATCATTTAAGCAAATAGTCACATTTTTAGGAAATGTTACATTGAACTTCTTCACTCTTACAATGAAGTTCCCTAGCTTCACTTTGCACACCTTTTAGCATATAATACCCTCACTTAAAGTTATTCTAAGACTCACTTAAGTAATACAAAGAGAGATCGCCCATACACCCTCTATAAGCAAACCTAAATGATCCAAAATACCACCCATAATAAGATTAACATACATTTACAAGACATCAAACATATGAACCAAAGGTGATTCTAAGTCTCTCTTGAGTGAGTTGTGAAGCGACTGCACATAAAATCCCTTACACACACTTAGAAATCCTATAGACTACCTAAGATAGAATCATTCTCACTTAATACATTAGTATACATATAATATGGCATTCTCCTTTACAAAGGTTATCAAAAGACTAACTTAAGTAAATCAAGAAGATAACGTCCATGATTGACCTCTTCAAGATTATCTAAATAATCTTTGAGACTACCTAAGTTTGGATTATGTCTACATAATAAACATCTTCCCTAACTAGAGTCATTCTTAAGACTTATCTAGGTAAGATACGAAGTGACCCTTCTTATGCCCTCTTTATGCCTTAACTAGACAACCCATAACTACTCTAGGTAAGTACTTATTCAATTAACATACTTTCTGAACTTAAGTTATTACATTCATTAGTTCATTTACGACTCAGTCATCACATAAGGACATTCAATTAATGGTCTTGAACAATTCCTAGGGACTCCAACTAACACCTTCAAAGCCTATTGTGCAATGACTAAATAGCATCCCATACCACCACCTAAACTTCATAGAATTTCTCTAATGCTAGTAAGTATCCCATATGATGAGAATAGGCAATAACCGACATAGACCATGGTAACAAAGCATGGAAACCTGAGTTCTAACATACTCCAATGAGGGTGTTCTACTTGCCAATGGTAGAACTTGGACACATCACATGTCGGCACATGGTTAAGGAATATGAAGGGTGTCCTTTGTATTCTAGTCTCATCCTTTAACTAGAACTACTTCCCTTACCATACTCACTCGATGCTAGCCTTTGTTCTCATAGAGTAATTTTCATTAAAAAAGTTTATATAAAGGGGTTCCATATCAAGTTCATAACCCAATTACATTTACCCTACCAAAGGAAGGTCCACTAGGGCTACCTTACAATGACGACAAGAAATTAATATGATGTCGTTCCAGTCAATTAACCTTAAGTCTATCATTTCTTTACTTTGAAGGATACCATTACGGCTTTACGGCTTACAACTTCAACATTAATAACCTTACCACTAGGTTCAACGTTTCACATAAAGACCCTCTTAACATCATTCAAGGTAAATATCACTCATGCACTCAAGACATCACATATTCACCTTCATACATGCATCAAGTAAGGGGCACAAGTCAACCAAGACAAGACACAATATACTTCACTTTAACACATATCACATGTCCTTCTTTATGGTACTTGGGAATAACCATTATCATCTTTAAGTTATTCTATACACTACCATATCATCATCAATATAACCATTATAGACTCATATAGTCAAGTAGGAACAACCATGCATCAACCCTAAGACTACACATAGAAGCACATAGTCATGGTCTACATGATTTCCTAACACACATAGAAAGAACACATATTTTCACATTACTTCACCCAACTACACAAATCATCATAATACTTCAAATAGTGCCGACAAGGACATTATCATCATATTGCATAAAGTAACGCCGACAAGGCCACATTTATTTACATAGCACCACCACCATAAGTTGAACATACCAATCACAATGTAATTGAAGTCTAATTTACTGAAATAAAGGGAATTAGGGCAGCATACCCCACTCCATCTTACCACTTTGATTCCAAAGCTAAAATCATCCAATTCCAAACCATAGGCCCTTACCCATGGCCATGAACATCAATTCAATACATAAACCATAATACTCAGTGAATCAAAGTCAATTCAATATAGGTTTATCAATCTAATACCAATTAGACATCAATTGAATACAATTATTACATCAATCAATAGCCCATAGAAAACTACACTAGAATTCATAAGCCTTAAGTCAATATCAATTCAATAGGCCTAATATTCAAGATTTAAGAATATACAATACTCAATTGATAAAATTGAAATATCCTATACACTAATTAATCATAATCTATACACGAAACAAAAGTCCATAACAGTCTACACTTGAATTAATTAATATCAAGGCATGATCACATAACCCATATTTTAGTCAGATTAAGAGATTTGTGAAGGTCAAGGGTTCATGGAGAATTTCATTTGAAAACATCCATTAAACAATCAATTTTATTATATCTTAGTGTTTGAAGGACTTTTTTCATCTTTTTGAAATCTTTGAAAATCATCTTTGAAATTGGCTCTAAGGTGATAGCAAGCCTTAGATGAAGAACTCTCATACCTTATTCAAAGATGCCAATGATAATTGAAGAATAAACTTCATTGAAGAACCATCTTCAAGCTCCATCTTCACCTTGCACTCTCATGGAGGTTTTTGAAGAAACTTTGGGAGGGAATGTGTTGTGATTTGGGTGTTAGGGTTTAAATGAGAGTTTAATGACTTTCATACTCTTAAAATACCCATAAACACTAAAAATAAATGTCCTCATATTTTATAAGACTTGGGGTGAATTTCCCAAAAACCTCAAGCCTTAACAGGAAACTGGCAGGAAACACACATCACCATCGACGCCAGCATCAACGGTCAGTGGTCTCACCCACGCTGGGGTCTTGTTGGTTTCTCATGAAACTCCTAAACCTGCAGGCCAAGTGGCTCCATCGACACCAACCATCGATGGGCCGTCTCCTGGTCGACTGGCCGTCGTTTGGGGCAGTCGACTGTTACTGCCTGGTAGTGTTGAGCTCCAAGTTGGGGTCCTTATTTAGAGCCTCTTTTAGGTCCTACATGGAGTCGTACCCGAACATTTCCAAACCAAATATGCTCATATACGAGTTTAGGACCTCCCAAATGAATTTCATCCAAAACAAACATGTAAAACTCGACGAAACATGTATAGACACACATGGTCATTTCAAGGCAAACCTTTCGAACGTCATGGACATATGACCTCCAAACTTCATGAGACTTGACACACTACCTATAAGCACCATACTAAATCATTTAAGGACCTTATAACCTCATGAAACACACAATTAGGCACGTAACCACATATGAGGCACCTAGGTGACTTAGTCGTCGAACGTCTTGGTCGTCCCTTGACGTTTGACTTCCAATGCACCTAAACTCTTAGACTCTACCTCAAAACCACATTATAAACCATTTTAGGAACTTAGACCATATTGATAACCATGTTAGGCTCTAGCTTCATCTAATTCATTTTTGGGGCCTTACAACTTCCATCCCAGGTTTTTGTAAAAGAAAATGGCATAAGTTAATACTAGCTCCCGGATCACACAGTCCTCTAGCATGAATAGTATTCTTAGTGATCTGAACATTGAAATTGCCCAGATCTTTCAATTTAATAGGCAACTTGTTATGGATTTTGGAGTTGCACTCTTTAGTAAGTGACATAGTCTCATACACTGTCAACCTTCTCTTGTTCGCCACAATCTCTTTCACGTACTTTGATACTTAGGTATACCGTGCAAAACATCTACCAAAGGCGAGTTGATGTAAACTTGTTTCAAAAGAGAGAAACTTACCAAAACATTCGTCCTCTTTCTGTTTCTTGAACTTCTGAGGGAATGGAGGAGGTGTTCTCACCATTGGTTGCACTTTTTAAACTGGTGCAACTGCTTTATTCTCTTTGACCTCACCCTTACTAGGCTTGCTCTTCTTGTTTACAACTTTTGTGTTATTTTTCTTAGGATCTAACTCTTTCAATCGCAAACTATTGTGTGTACTCACTACATTAACCTATTTAGGATTTGGGTCAGTGTTCCCAGGTAACCCTCCTCGTGGTCGTGAATTTGTGCACTAGAAAATGGTCTAAATTGTTTCTCCAAGATATTTGTAGACAACTGACTATTTCTCACATATGCGTGTGATTAAGCTTGATCCGCCAAAATCTTCTTCAACATATCCTCAACATTCATGTTTCTGAAATGTTGCTTTGGATACTCACGTTGTGCATATGGTTGGTACCCATAAGCATTGCCTTGCGTCCTATATTGGTTTTGTCTTTGGCCCTGATTCTAATTATCCTACAAGAGAAATTTGGGAGGTTTTGCCAACTTGGGTTGTATGAATTCCCATAGTTTTGTTGGCCTCCTCCTCTCTACGCATTGCCCACAAAGTTTATCGAGTCTGGGTTTGCACCGTTTCCTTCTGCACCGTGATCACTTTCTCCAAAGATCTCACACCAAGATGGTGGTTGTTGAACTGCATTGACTTGAGTTGACTGCTGCCCCAAAGCCATGTTGCTAAAATATGTGTTCATCATATTCTGCATGGCAAAAATCGGAGCAGTCAATGCAGTGACAACATCTACTTCCAATATCCCCTTAGTTTTTCATACTATAGGTTTCATTTGACTCTGGGTTTCCCTGAGAAATTCTATTCAGCAAGGTGAACAGTTCTGCATAAATCTTCTATAAGGCTTGTCCACCTGCAGCTACATCAAGTAAAATCTTGGTGTTAGGCTTCAAACCTTCAATGAAGGAATGGACTACCACCTCAGTAGATTGATGATGATGAAGGCAGCTTATCAACTACGACTTAAACCTATCCCAAGCTTGATACAAATTCTCTCTACCTGTCTGCCTGAAACTCAATATATCACTCCTCAATTTAGATATTTTCCCAGATTGAAAAAACCTAATGAGGAACTTCTATGCTAGATCATCCCAGGTGGTGATTAAATTCGCAGGCTCTAAGTTCAACCATCTTTATGCTTCCCCAAGCAGAGAGAAGGGGAATATGTGAGCCTCATATGATCTTTGTTCACTCTAGTTGAGTATAGGTATTACTGATCTCGAGGAAGTTCTGAATACGAACTATGGATCCTCATGGGAAAGACCAGTGAATTGCCCATTTGTGTGCAAAATTTGCTTCATACTCTGCTTCAGTTCATATCTCCCAACAACTTCAAGTTTCTGAATGCAAGACATCATATTGGTGGGGCGTGGGATTGACACATCTCTAACTTTTATCTCAACAACAGATATTGTCTCAGATTCTTTCTCTCTTTCCTCTATTTTTGTAACATGAGATGGTAGTTCACCAATTACCAGAGGAATTGGATATTCAGCTTGTCTACACCTTATGTATATGAATCTTTCAGGTTCTAAGAGAGGCGACAACAATTCTTGATCGTTGTCCAGTTTGGAATTTCACATCAACCTGCAGCAATGAAATGCTAATATTAAGTTGTCAACACTTGCGTTTTACATGAGAAATCAGAAAAATCAAATATTTCCTAATTCTTATGTCCCCGGTAGCAGCGCCACAAACTTGTTGCATCCAAATCGTACACGCAAATACACGTGGTCGTACAAGTAATAAAGTGACTCTTTTTAAGAGTCGGGTATCGTACCCACAAGACCTTACGAATTAGAAGCTACCAATTCTTTTAACTTCTAGTTCAACACAAATGCAATTCCGGATTTCAAGAATTATTTATTTTCTATTTCTAACTTAATATAAAATATAATTAACACGATTCAGTTTCAAGGTTTCAAATAATGATTAAGGAAAGATCCAGGGTTGTGACATTTAAA
The DNA here is from genome assembly GCF_036512215.1 of Solanum lycopersicum. Taxonomy (NCBI): domain Eukaryota; kingdom Viridiplantae; phylum Streptophyta; class Magnoliopsida; order Solanales; family Solanaceae; genus Solanum; species Solanum lycopersicum. Next base: position 58,747,916 of record NC_090808.1, read on the forward strand.
GGAATCATTTAATCAATATCATTTTAATGGGTATTACTAACTATTGAGTCACTAAATCACATGGTTAAATGTATGATTATGGTCTCCCGACCTTTAATCGCCTACGGTAATTAACACCCTAACTATATTCATTTAACGGGGATAGAGATTTTAATTACCGAGATTTAAGTTATCTTCCTATATGGTGACCCAAGCGAGGTTTCGAGGTTTCTAGGTATACCCCCACCCTTACCCCACCCGCCTACCCCCTTAAACCCCAGGCCCCTTAACCTCCCCGCCTACCCCCTTACCCCTCCCCCCGCCTATCTCGCCCCTACCTACCCCCTTACCCCCACCCCGATCACCCCACCCTCCAACCCCCCAATCCCCGCCTACCCACCTCTTTCAACCCCCTCCCCCCTAATCCCTCTCCCTCCCCCACCCCACCCATTACCTCTCTTTACCCCACCCCCACCTCTACCCTGCACCTTACCTCCCCTTACCCCTACCCTACCCCTCTGCCCTCACCCTCCCCTACACCCCTTCCCCCAAAACCCCCAGACCCCAACCCCTTTACCCCCTTACACCACACCTTACCACGCTTACCCTCAAACCCCTTACCCTCCTTACCCCCACCCCCAAAACTCATATCTCTTTTGCCATTACCCTAAAACCCTCCTACCCCGCTTGCCCCCCAACCCTCCCCTACCCCAAACACCCCTACCCCTCATACCCTCCTAACCCCCAACCCGACCCCCAACCACCCTCCCTTCCCCACTCCTCTCACCCCACCACCACCCACCTCAACCCCCGCGATCCCCCCTTCCCCCGCCTAACCCCCCTCTCACCCCACTAATCACCTTAATCCCCCTGCCTCCAGAAGAGGAAAAAGAAGAAGAAGAAGAAGAAGAAGTTGAAGAAGAAGAAGCACCCCAAACCCCCTACAACCTACCCCATTTACCCCCCACGATCCCCTCTTACCCCCACCTCCTTCAACCCCTACCCCCAACCCTCCAACCCTCACATACACCCCCTATCCCCTACCGCCAACACTCGCCTACCCCCTTTACCCCCACTACACCCCGCTTACCCCCCTTCCACCCCCACTATACCCCGCTTACCCCTTACCCCCCAACCTCCTACCCCATTACCCCCCGGATCCCCCTTACCCCCACCTGATCCTCTCGTCTACCCTCAACTCTCCAGCTCGTCTACTTCTAACCCCTAACCCCCTCATCTACCCCTAACCCCCTACTTCCTCCCCCCCCCCCCTCGACTAACCCCTTACCGCCCATCTACCCCCCAACCCCCTCCACCCTCACCCCCTACCCCCTACTCTCCACCCATAACCCTCCCACCCCTTACTATCCCTACCCCCTATCCCTACCCCTCCCACCCTCTTTCCCCACCCCCTTTCCCCTCCTTACCCACCCTCACGACCCCACCCCTTACCCCTATCCCCTACCCCAACCCTTCTCGCCTAGCCCCCGTCCCGACCCTTGACCTAACCCCGATCCACAAACAGATCAAAAACCCATATCAAGAAAATCAATTCAAATCCCCCCTTCCTAAATAAAAATACAAACACACCCAACAACTATAAACATCAAAATTCAAAGATTTGAGTTTTTTTTTAAAAAAGACAAGTTTTAAGAACATACTGAGTATTAATAGTCTTTGCAGTAGTCTGCGTCTGTTTTGCTGAAGGCATAAGGAGCAGCAGTTGTAGAAGTCTTGCTGTTGTTTCCATTGTTCATTGTTGCCATCAATATTTGATTTTTAAAGCATACCTTTAATCTTCTTGGGTTGAGAGAGATTTTGATGAAGAAGATGGAGATTTTCTATATAGTGTGTTAGTACTTGAATTCTTATATTCATTTTTTTAAGGCTATTTATATGTTGAAAACATTCTAACAGCTAGTTTCAAACCTTATTTTTTTTGGGGGGGAATAAATTATTTTTTTTTATAAAAAATAGATTGTTTAAATTTTCAAATTATATTGTGATAATTGTGAATTGTAATGTTTATTTAGGATGGGGCATGAATGAATACCAGTATCCCTATAGTGTACTTTTCCTAATTAAATTGCATAAACATAAAGGGTTATTCATGTCTGTATTTAATCAAAACGGACTAATTATCGAAGCGACTTGTCCTAATTTATAACGGATGATCAAATGACAGTTTATCCACTTAAATTATTTTCTAAAATTGTTAGTGTTTAAGTAGTGTATTATAAAATGTTATTTAATCTATTAAGTGTGTTCCTGATTTAAACAAGTCACTTTGAGGTAAATGACTAGCTAATAATTTTTTTTTGGTGATTAATTGTCATGTAAATAAATGTATAGATTTATTCATTTTCATCATAAGAAAGTTCGATCTTTTGTTTAATTTATCTTTTTGTGTTCTTGTTTAGGTGGTAATATTGTGCAAGTTGGTTCTATAAAATATAATTGACGTCTTGTAATGATGCAAATGTTATTGTATACTCTAAATATGAGTATTTGCAATTCTTATTAAGAAGTAAAATGAGTAAAAGTGACAAGAAAATATAGTAATTACGGGTGTACAAAATCGAATCGAAATCGAACAAAAATGCAAATCGAGTCAAAATCGAAAAAAACTCGACTAGTGATTTGGTTGACTTAGTTTGGTATTGAAAAAAATATATCTGACTATAATTGGGTTGATTTGGTTTTAACTAAAAAAAATCCCATATCAAACCAACCCGACATAATATATATAATTTTAAAATTTTAATTTTTACATAGAAATGTTTACTTTGATATAAATTTTAAATATTTTTTATGCTTTTTCATAATTTTTATCTTTAAATATATTATTTCAAGTTTGAAACTTGAAATTCTGAATGGTCCAATAAAGATTATAATCCACAGATGTTGGTAATTATAATAAAATTTAAATCAAAATCAAATTAATACTAATGCAAAAAGTAAACCAATTCAACACTAAGAATGAGAATAATGTTGAATATTTATTCTTTAATTTTACATTGGTTTAGACTATTAAAATACATAATCTAATTTTAATTTCCTTTAATATTTAGTCATGCAACTAATACTTATTAAACTTAGTTTAGCATGATGATTTAGTACTTTTAAATTATGATCATTTTCATTGTGACTTATTAATTTGCAATAATTGTTTATACGATTTCATTATTATTATTATTTGTTGGATATTTTAGTGTCATTAGTCATGTCACATTTTGTGTTATTTTCTCAAGAAACACATTAGATAGTTATATTTTGGTAGGACTAACGAAATATTTTAACTACAAGCAAATTATATATTTATATGAATACTTTATCGGAAAAACCCAAAAATCCGGAAACCATGAAAAAAGCCAAAACAACCGAGGTTGAAAAATCTGAGTGTTATTGATTTGGTTATTTTATAAATTTAAAAATCCAGCACAAATGATTTGATTTGATATTTGAAAAACTCGAACAAATACGGTCATATACACACCTAGTGTAGGTTCATGAAATTGTTTATTCGAAGAACTCAAATTAGAAAACAACTACTCGCTCCATCTCGTTTTATGTAACACTATTTTCTTTTTGGTCAATTCCAGATAAAATGTCACATTTCCTTATATGGTAAGTATTTAAAGGTACACTACAGATAAAAATAGTTTTACTTTTTAATATGACTATGTATTAAGGGCAATTTGATGAATATTTCAAAATCATCATTATTTTTTAAACTCCGTACCCGATCAAATGTGCCACATAAAATAGAAAGGTGGGAGTACTAAAAGTTGAATAGTATTATATATCCTCCTATTTTAGAAATGACAATTGAAAGTACGAACACTGCAATATGAATGGTACCCTATGCAATAAAAGGTGTACATCAAAGATGAAATGAATAAGAGTAGCAGAGGAATTTTCATGATTTTGCTGTGTTAAATGATATCATTTCAGTATAATTGCTACGTGTCTCCTTTAGGCTTAAATTTGTTTCTACATTGTGTACGTGCCATTCTAGGATGCAATTGAACAAATCTAATTCTTAACTTTTCTTTTATTCCAACCTATTCCTATATTTTATCAATTATTAATATGGTAAAAGTGGTTTTTTTTGTGAGATTTTTTTAACACCCTGAAAAAAAAGAAGAGGAAAAATCCAATTTCCCCCCAAACAACGTTAAAACCCATGCTTCTTTGCATGCCCATTGCATTTTTGATTGAAATTCACGTTTTCGATCATTGATTTTTGCTCTATCAACTAAAATCTAGAACTAGAACTAGAATCAGATGACGGAAAAAATGGAGGTGACGGAGAAGATGTGTGCAACAGAGGAAGTAGTTGATGCATTGCTGGAATGTATGGTGGATCCGTTGTTAGGGCGTAGTTTTTGCAAATCAAAGGAAGTTCCGACACTTGATCAACAAAAATCCATGGCTAAACAGGTACTTGTAGCTTTTTATTTACTCTGTTCATTCATTCGATATGTTTTTATTTGATTAATTCAATTTGATCTTTTTTTGGCAATTGAATTCACTGAGTAAAATTGAAAGATGTCTCGACTAATACTCTGTGTGAGGTTTCTATGCTTTAATAGAATGTGTATGGAATCTCTGAAGTTTTATACTGTTTGCTGTAATAGAAGGGATTAAAAGATTAATGATAACAAGATAAACAGTGGAAATGAAGCAACATGTAGTAGTGAAAATTGAAGAAAAAGATATTACCTGAATACCATCTAATACTACTAAATAAGGAAAAGTTGAGAAGAGGAAACTGACCCACTGCCTCTCACACATGAAAGTACGACAACACTTGTCTACCTTTGTACCCTTTATCGTCAACCTCCATACCTTTTCTGTCTAGAGTCATGTCCTCAGTGAATTAAAGATGCGTCATGTTTTGCTGTCTAATCACTTCTGCTAATTCTTTTTCAGTCGTCCTCTACCCCTCCTTAGACATGCTATAGCCAACCTCTCACAACTCTTTCACATGTCCAAACCGTGTCACTCCCACTTCCCTCATCGCCTCATGTTTTTGAAATCGAAAATAAAAATAAAAATGAGGAGATTCACATAATCTTTTTTTTTTTGACAAAAGGGGACATTTTGTTCATTTATTTTAGGTTTACAGTGCATCCTGATGCCAAACTGTCAAATAAATCAAATTGTTTGACCTTGACCTTTACAGCACCCCTGGAATTTATTTATTTATGTATGTGAAATTTTTTTTGAAGTGAAAAAATGCTTAAATTGTCAAGTAAGTGACCCTATAAACTTGTATAATAGAAATAAAATATTGTCACATACAAGTTAAGAAGACAAAGACGTACCCGATCATAGCCACCCAATCTGATCACAGATCTCCACAACCCATCAGACAATTTCATGGTAAGAATCATATATGTACCTGATGCTAAATGAAAGATCTGTGCAATCAGAAAACATCAGGCACTTACTTCAGGCAATTAAGAGGAATGCCATAAAACTTGGGTGGTTTAAATTCCATGGCTCTCTCCCTGTAAAAATTTTCAAGTTCTCCCATAAATGCTGCTTGATCCTCTGGTGATCCATCATCATTCTAATCCTCATCTTCATCCTCGTCGTCAGCCATCTATAAATTGAGCAGATAATTGATCAATTAGAAACATGAAATTAGTTGCCACAAAATCTACACATCAAACCCTCCCACAGATAGTATCTGCACAAGATACCTTTGATTCATCAAAGATCTTATTTGAGGTGAGAAGTCCTGTCGCTATAACTTTCTCCTTTTGTTCAATACAAATTGCTAATTGACTGACAACTTTACGAGCGTCTCCCAAACCCAATGGGAGAATCGACTGTTGACCGTGGAAAGGTTTTTTTCATGCCAACAGTCTCCTTCACAATTGGAGCAAAGGTGCAGTGAAGGTTACTAGCTTTCCTGTTGAGACTATGCCTTTGGAAAATAGGACTTCACTTGGATACTGTAGACTCTATGAGCATTTCAATGACTCCATTTGTTGGTGCTCGGTTTAAGGAATTTGGCGTACACATTCTGTATTAAGCAAAATGAGAACATTTTGTGATGTAATACATCGTCTCCTCCTGCACACCATCTCATGAATGGGGTGGATATCTCTGCATATCAAGTTTGAAGCTCCTACTTCCTCTGTCATCATAACTTTGATATTCAAAAGAACTGTTCCATTTATGGATGAAATTCAATGGTTTGGTATGACTTTTTGTTTGGTCATAATTTGAAGATTTTCCTGACGAAATATCTCCCTACTACTAGCCAAAATGTGTATGCATGGACTTCTATATATCTGGAGTTGAGGATGATAAAACTTGGTCATTACCTTGATGCTGCTGTGGAGCTTAAGGTTTTCTAAATTATAAGATTCACCATTCATTATATTTTATTTTCCTTAGGAAGTAGGTTCCTACTTTATCTGTAGGTATCCACTACATTTGCAGGTGGTGCTTCAAAAGAGTAGTGGATGGGCATCAATGCAGGCTGGTTCCATTCCCAGGTTGTTCAATGTCAAACTGATCCTATTCATTAATTTGTATTTGTAGTGCCCGAATCAAGTCTGTTTCAAATTAAGAGGATACAATCCATGAGGAAAAGCTAAGGTATGCCCTTGCAGTAGCACATGTAATTCAGTGTTGAGTATTAGTTATTTCTAGACTGATCATTTCTATTACTCCTTTGGAGTCTATTTTGACTTACTAATTTCATTTCAACTACACTTCTTAGCCTGTGTTGGAGTGGTAATTTTTAACTTTGTTTTATGTATTTGTGGTCTATTGTGACAAAGTAGCTAGCACAGGATGGAAATCAAATTCTTGGCAAATCAAACAAAAAAGGGCAGAGGAGAAGAAACTTATGTGAAAATTAGATAAAGAAGATCAGCAACTAAAAATTCTTAGCAAATCAAACAAAAAAGGGCAGAGGAGAAGAAACTCATGTGAAAATTCAACAACTAAAAATGAACAGCAGCATCCTCTACATATGATATGATAAACAATTACAAGTTGATCTCATATGTAAAAAAAAATATATTTTGATGTCCAATATCAGTTGTACATATATTTTGTATTTCTTTAATAGTATATAACATATCACATTGACCATCTTCTACAACAACTATCATCAATGATTCATTAATACTGATATTTTGACTATTGGGCCCGTGCTTGCCACGGGCCTCTCCCATCTAGTATTATTAGAATCATCGGTTACATACTTATCAATTAAGCATGGAATGTGTTAATTGTAGCATAATAACACCGTGCTAAACGTTATATTACTAATTGTCAAGTGCAACTAAGATAATTAGCTTCAGAGTTTCATACAATAGACTACGACACAAATCAAAATAAAAATAAGAGTTAGATTAATCTTTTGTAAGTCGTTAAAGGCAATTTCTAGTGAACGAATATTACTAAAATTGGGGTTTAGTAAATTAGACATTATCATTGATGATTTTTTATTATTTATATCATGTTTTTTCAAGAAAAAAATGTAATTGAGCACATTATAACTGCCTTGAAGTTATATCAACTTCAAGAGCTGTTTAATGAGGAGGAAAGATAAATAGAATTAGTTAGAGTCATAAATAAACATGGGTGTGTGCTGGACGAGTTTTAGATTCACGTGAATTCATGTTTTCCTCTCAAAATTTTATATAGTAGTGTTTAGCTATGTGAATTCACACTCAAAATATCATATAATGTAATGATGATTGACTGCACCATTGTAAATGAGGTTTAGAATTTGAATTTTATATCGATCTTGTTTTATTTTTCTTTCTTAAATTGAGTAATAAATAATAATTGATAGCACTTTTGGGCTTTTGACATAACCACTTAAAGAGATGTTAACAAAATTTAGAAAGAAAAATAAAACAAGTATAAAAATCAATGATAAGAACATATAATATAATTTTGGACGAATAATTTTAAAATCTTAACTGTTTTCAATTATAAAACCTAAGAATGTACAACAAATTAAATTCGTACTTCAAATCCATCTTTTCATACTATCATCTCAAAATCCTTAATAATACACATGAAATAAAGTAGACTTTTCTGTCCTCCTAAAATATATTAATTTGAGGTGAGTTTTAACATTTTAAAAGAACTCAATAATTATATTTGGCTCTAAAAACATGTTTTTTTTCTTCAAATTAAACAAATTCTATATGGTCAACAAATTTTGCCAAAAAATGGTTGCAAAATTAAACATATTTTTTCCATTTCAAGTGGGGTTTATGAATATGAACTCAAATTTGTTTTTGGTAAACCAACGGAGCATATCAGCCCAAACCCACATGTGAAGAAGCAACCACTCTTGACCTTTTCAATAAGAAAATAATAATTGAGCAATCTGATATTTTTAAAGCTACTATAGCTGGAATCTTTAATTCTCCACCACTCCATTTTCTTTTCATTTAACAACTATTCATATCTTCTAATTTTATATTATAAAAAATAATATCAAGATCTATTTTTTCTATATAATAAGGCCATATATTTATTTCCCAATTTGTCCATTAGGTTTTCAAGAACTTTTTTTGTGTTTGAGGTACATTTCTCTTTATTTTGTCTCTTGAATCAAGAAATTCAAGATATTGCTGCCAAATATTTTTAACTTTGTTAAAATATCAGAAAGATTGAATCTTTTTTTTTTTTTTTGAATCTAGAAAATGCTACTTAATCTTTTTAACTTTGTTAAAATATCATGAAGATTGATTCTTTCTGTTTGATGAATCAAGAAAATGTTGCTAAATCTTTTTAACTTTGTTATAATATCATAAAGATTGGATCTTTTTGTTTCTTGAATCAAGAAAATGTTGCTAAATCTTTTTAACATTGTTATGATATGAGAAAGATTGAATCTTTTTGTATCTTGAATCAAGAAAATCAAGAAGATGCTACTGGATCTTTTTAACGTTGTTATAATATCATAAAGTTTGAATCTTTGAATCAAGAAAATGCTGCTAATCTTTTTAACCTTGTTATTGTGACAGAAAGTTTGAATCTTGTTGTCTCTTGAATCAAGAAAATGCTGCTAAGGAGTTCTTCAACACCACTTCTTGGATCTTTACACTCAGAGAGTCCCAACAGTCATCACCATCATCATCAGTCTGATTTAACCCCAAATCACACACCCAATTCCGTTCACCATAGTTACAGCAAACTCTCATGTAGCCATGGTGGATATCAGAATTTTAATAGAAGTTTATACCCTTGTAAGTCTCCAATCTCTCCTTCATTTTCTGAGATCAGCAATGCCAACAAATTCCCATCTCATGGTTTTAGAAGAGCTCAATCTGAAGGGAACTTGGAAGGATTAGTAAAAGTTTCAACTGATGAAGTAGTTGATGAATTTACCCTCTCTAAACCAACCAACATGCTTTCGCGTAAACCACCGAAATCATTCTTGGAAACCATTCCATCTTTCTCCATTCACAATTCAAGGGAGCTTCATTCGGACGACGATGACAGCGATGACTTTGATTGCATAAGTGGACAGAACAGTTTGGGAATGAATACTGTGAAAGAGGAAATGAGTCATGTGAGTCGAAATTCGAAGATAGATATAGTTGAAGGCAGAGAAGAGATGTTCCTAGCAAGAGGACTTGGGGTTGCTGATAGTGGTTGCTTTGATGATGGTGGCTGTGGCATAGGAGGTGGAGGAGGCGGTGTTTATCGCCCAGTAGCGTTCGATAGGGATGGTGGTGACAGCCAGGGACTTCATATAGAAGAGCATTACAAGAAAATGATAGAAGAGAATCCTGGCAATTCATTATTCTTGAGGAATTATGCCAACTTTTTATATGAAGTGAGTCTTTGCTTTTGTCCCTTCTCTTATTTTGCTTATTCAGTCATTGACAATAGCTAATTTTGCTTTTCTTTCGTGTTGGAGCAGACAAAGAGAGACCTTAAAGGGGCAGAGGAATACTATTCAAGAGCTATCTTAGCAGATCCATGTGATGGTGAAATTCTTTCACAATATGCTAAGCTTATATGGGAGCTTCACCACGATACAGATAGAGCCACGAGCTATTTCGAAAGAGCAGTCCAAACAGCCTCCAGTAACAGGTCTTCTTCTCACCCACCACCAAGAAAACTCAAGTCTTTTTGAAATTCATGAACATGTTATTTACTTTACAAAACTGACTATTTTATCTTGTTTGATGTGTTAACAGTCACATACATGCTGCTTATGCTAATTTCCTCTGGGAAATAGAAGATGAGGAGGATGAGAATGATGAAACACAAACGCAACCAATGGTGCATACTGTAGCCACGGCTTCTATAACTGTTTGACTTGCAAGTACATTATCTTTCGTTGAATTATTTGCAGAAGAGTTGGTAGAAGCTTAGCAAGTAATTAGGAAGAACCTGTAATTTAGCATATAGTTAGTAATAAAACTGATGCACAGGACTTATCTTTTCTCATACTTTTATGATTGAACGACTAACACTTAAATAATGGTGCAACTGCTTGACTTGAAAGTACATCATTTATTCGAATAGGAAGAACAAAGATTGTAAAAGCTTCACAAGCAATTAGGAAGAACCAGTAAATAGCATCTTAGGTAGTAATAAAGCTGATGCACGAGACTTCTCTTTTCTCCTACTGTTGTGATCACCCAAGTAACCCCATGAACGGCAAAAAAGGCAGTAAGTGAACCATTTTCAAGTTATCCAAGGGTATTTGTAATTGTTTCAATCAATGAACTAAGCAACCAGGAACATAGGCCAACTTCTAAGGCTAGGATAAAAAGATAACAAGTAAGGCAATTGGAAGTTGAAACACTATTGCTGATTGACCTTCTTTGCTCAATGTAGACTTAGCTTCCAACTAACTGTGCAGTTAATGCCTAAGAATAGGGAAAGAGAAAGCATGTTATGCTTGTACAGTGGCTGAAATAACAAAGTAAATGTCTGAAATATGAGATTATGTCAAGAATTCATGGACCTGCAATTACAACTATTTTACAACTAATTGCATCATATTGTATCAGGAAACATTTCAAAATGGTTCCAATTTTTTAATATCTACTGATAGCAAGTTACACAACTATAATCATACATGATCGTCGATATTCATGTGACCAGAGATATATCATACATGGACCTTACAAAGTGTGATTGTTCTAGAAAGCAAGCCAGCATGAAGACACAATGAACAATCTATTGAGTATCAACCAGTACAGAAGGGAAACACTAAGATAGGAGCAACTTTTTTTTGATAACCGAGAAATCCTTGAGGTCTAGTGGTGCATGGTTCGGAACTTGGTGGATAATGGGCCTGCCTTGCTATTCATTTTCTGTTCAAAGCTGTGAACTTTTCTTCTTTCTGTTGGGGTTTAGGGGTAGAGGAATTTGGGAGGGAAAAAAATTTATGTTGTCACTTAGAATGTCCAAGAGAAATCTTCAAAATTTTGAGAGCAAGGTAGAATAACACGTCAACTAGTCTAGGATTCAATGCATCAAAGATTTATTAGCTAAAGTTAGAAACTAGCATGGAATATAGGTGGAAACAAGACGATGAGCTTGGAAAATTCCATTACTACTACAGGTCATCCGTCATTCATATGCATTTTCATCGAGTACTCTCCTACTGGTAGGTGAGTCTAGAACTTTGACTCTTCATGTAAAATTTGACATGTTCTCTTTGATTTACTATTAAATGCCAAACTTTCCGCCTTAGGATGTTGATTTTGCAAGTTGGATAGTCAATATATTGAAAATCATAGGAGAATGTTAAGTGCATGTCGAATCTGTGTCTAAACTAGTATGTTGCTGTTACAGAGTATCTATGTTTCACCCAGATGCTTGGGAATGAATTTCGTATTAGATAGTTTACTGATGTGGATCAAAGTCATCGAAAGATTTGATATACATCTACTTTTAACATTTTTTTTATTTACTCATACATTAAGTGTCAAAGCTTAAGCTCTAATATTTGTCAAGCCTCGGGGGTCTATCAGAAACAATCTCTCTACCTCACACCCTCCCTAGACCCCACTCGTGGAATCTCACTGGATATATTGTTGTCATAAATTGCAAATAGGGTGGAGGTACTAACTTGCCAACCATAGAAGCATAACTAAAATTTTGAAGTCTCTCCAACAGAATTTTTCTCAAGGTGTTCTAACTCAGACTGAAGCACTTCATGGGTTTGACTACAAGCTTCAATTGCATGTGTTGTCTAATAATTATGGAAGACACTTAGACAATATACAGTCTTTAATGTAATAATTTCAAATTTGATGCAAATGAAGAGATTGTTGTTTATTGTCCGGATTCATCTAATAAATTGTTTATAAACTAGTATTCATTGATAGTGGACAATAAAACTACACGATCAATTTATTTTTAGAAATATTACTAAATATTTTCACATATTATTAATATTTAAATGAAAATAATAAAAATAGTACTTGAACTGTTTAGAATTCTTACTTGACTTAAATTAATCTAAAATAGTATTATTTAAATATTAATAACATGTGAAAATACTTGATAATATTTCTAAAAATAAATTGAAAAAGTGTAATTTCTGTTGTCTACTATGAATTAATAAGTAATAGTTAAGCCCTTATTTGTATTGGTGTTGATTAGTACTTATTCACCTGATAAACTGATATACATTTGTATTTGTAGGAGTATCTTTACAATTTTGCATTAGTTTATACTCATCCTTATTCATCTAACAAATTTGTATATTTTTTTTCATTATAAATTAGGAAAAAGAAATATATTTTCCCCCATTTTTGCTCATTTAAAAATACATTTGAACTAGGGAAGATTAAACATAGCTAATCAATACACTTAAATTTAGGAATTAAAAAATCATGTAAATAAGAAAAAAAAATCACTAATCATGAATAAATCATATATTATTATAAGAGGGAACAAAAAAGTTAAAAGTTGAATTACGATTTTACCCTTATTATAAATTAAAATATTATAAAAATATTTAACTATTTAATTTAAATATTAAGTTACATTATTTTAATGGAAATGTTAATGACTTTTGCACTTCTTTAGAATAATTCTTAATTAAAATATCTAATTTAATTTATTTTCTTGCATTATTTACCCTTTAAATAGATACATGTATATGATTTATCTTCTAAATTAATTTATGTTCTTAATTAATATTTGTCTGAAATTTTTGTAACACTTGACCTTTCAACTTTGTAAGTGAATCTTCATATTCCAAAGTTATATTTTTTCCTATAAATACAATCTTTTAACATTATTTTTATAGGAAGATTTATATGTGATACAATTTTTGTGTGGAAGACTAGAGAAGCTTTAATCAAGTGAAGAAAATTTCAAGGTAAGAAAATTCATGTCAAGATTACAAGGCATAGTATGATTCTACTAAAGTATCGAAGCTTGATGTATTTTTTTTTTACTTATTTGTCGAGATTGGAACTATGGTAAGACCCCGCCATTTATGTAGTTAAATATCACTTCCATTTTAACTTGTCTTCCAAATATTTTAATTTTTTATGGTCAAAAGTTGAATGTTTATTACTAAAACTTTGTTTCAATTTGCATTATCAAGAAAAAACAGGAAAAAAATTGTCTTAGAATTTTTCTATTTTTCGTTGGTTGCGTTATGTTAAACTTGCTCCTATATATGATACTTTATCTTTGTATTTGTAATTTTGTTTTAAGAATATATTTGATTGAAGGTTGTGTTTTTTGCTTTAGAAAATGAGACAAATACAATCATAAAAATAGTGTATAAGACATGCAAAACAATTAATGCCTACAAGATTTTCTAATTTCAAATTATTAATAATTACGTTTATGCATTTTAAATTTTAAATATTTGTAAAGAATCATTCTTATATGTGCTTGTGGATAAAATCTATAGTTTTTCGACAATTTTCATTAAAATTATCATGAGATCCAAATCCCAAAGTCAAAAAAATGATACACCAAAATGCTTAAGAAGTTAGAAGATCTTCTATCCTTTGACCAAATATTGCTCCTATTAATTTTTTAACAAAAAAATTTAAAATATATTTTAACAAACTTTTAATTGTAAAAATATTAATATTGTCATTTTGACTCTCCATTAAATTAAAATCTAATTTATTTAATTAAATATTAATATTTTATTTGTATAATTACATAATTTAAATATCAATCATTGCACTTTAAATCTTAGTTATTTCCTTCTAATAAGTTTTTTATTTATAAATTTGAATTACTTAATTGCCTTCTACTTAATGAGAAGGAGAATTCATCTTTTACTAATTAATGTCATTTTATCTTCTTGAAATGTATAAATATTAATTTAATTTCAACATTTTTATGAGACAAAAAAGACATTTTAAGAAAGTTAATCATAAGATAGTGTGCCTCCATTTTTGTTTTTGCTACTTTATTTTATCTTTTAAAACAAAAATTATTTATCATTTTATTCATCCTTATGAAGTAAACGTGCAATGCACGTTTCGGAAACTAGTTCGATTATAAGCGAAGAGAGCTAATAAAAAGAGACTCACTTAAGTGACTTTAGTTTTGTCTTTTAATAAATCTAAGGAAAATAGAGTGAAGGGACGACAAATAAAGAAAAGGAGGAGAAATTAATAAAATAGGATTCCTATAATTGTATCGAAATTAACATTATCATTCACCATAGAAAACAAACCTAAAAATGATTGACTTATTGCCGGAATTTCTCATCCAAAAATACTCTGTTTGACTGGTTAAATAGAAGCATGTGGCGTGAGTATTCTCTCCAAAACATGGTCGCAAGCATGTGGCGTGAGTATTCCTAGGTATATTATATTGATTAAATTAATAGGGACACATCGAATCGATCTTCAAAAAGATGGCGGAGATTTTTGGATATGCATCTGATTCAATAACTTTTTGGCGCAAGTGTAGAAAGTATGGTAAAAGATGGAGATTGATTTATACAAATATCGAAGCCTATTAAGTTAGTAAAAACATCCTAAAAGACAATGCGAATGGTATTTACTTTGAACACCTAGTAGACTCTTATTTCAAGATCGACAACAGGTTGAAAGCACACCAGATTACTACGAATTCATCTATTGACGATGATTTTAGTGACTTGGAGGCTAATTTATGTGATGACGAGTCATGGAAAGGGAAAACAAAATCTTTATGGGTACTGAAATAGTTTGGTAGTGTTGAAGTAAAGAGAAAATGATATCTATAAAGATCCGGAGGTTTGAATAAC
Source organism: Solanum lycopersicum (assembly GCF_036512215.1). NCBI lineage: Eukaryota > Viridiplantae > Streptophyta > Magnoliopsida > Solanales > Solanaceae > Solanum > Solanum lycopersicum. Next base: position 58,763,130 of record NC_090808.1, read on the forward strand.
TAGTCGTTGGATGTGAGAGAAAGTGGTATTTGCTGAGTTGTCGAGTTTTTTTGGGTTGTGGCTGTTGCTTAATTTATTGTAAAAGCAGGAGAAGAAAATCTTTGTTCATTTCTTAAAAATCTATATACGGTTGATTGCACAAGATTTCTCTAACAAATACAAATTAGTCGAGACTAGTTATATGAATCCTCGATATCCATTTAGCTTTGGTTATACCAATCCTCAATCTTGAAACAATAGTTATCAGGGGTTTTCCAATGTACTTGCGAGATGCTCTGGAGTTTGTGCAGGAAAAAGGAGACACTGACGGGGTTTGAAACTGCAAGCAAGCTTCATCCATAGTACAAACTATATAAAGGGCAAATAGATAGGTTCTTTTTCATGCAAGCAAGCTTCATCGATAGTGCAAAATTTTTTATCTATAGGAGATTATAACCTTTTGTTTTTTATGAATTAGTGAGAATTTCTTACAAGAACTTGTAGGTATACAGCCAAATGTGATGTGTGGATTCATACATATATTCAACGTCTTGTGCTACATTTGACAAAAGAGAAGTGCAACAACGTTTTTATTTCTGAAAGGCAGCCAGGATTTTACGGTTGTGGGTGTCCTGGGTGCTCACTATTTTTAATGTAAACTTGTATTGATTTCATGAAATTAATAGGAGATCAACAAGGCTGATTTCTGCAACAGCACATTCCTCAAATTGATCTGCAATCTCTACTTGTCTGGTTGAACCGTTCTATGTCATGATAACATGGCTTAAAAAAAAGCTGGTCAAACTGACTTAAAAGCTAGTTTTTGACTTATTTAACTGTTTGGCAATACTCAAAATAGCTTATTTTAAGTTAAAAAAAAACTTATTTTAAGCCAAAAGTTAAAAGCTGGGATAGGGGTGCCTTTTTTTTTTTAGCTTATAAGCTGTTTTAAGTTGACCACATTTTTATGTTTTTTCCCTTAATATTTTTATACAATCTCCAAATTACCCATATAACCCTAACATCTCTTTCTTCTATTTTTCCCTTTTCACGTTTGGCATAACAACTTCAGCACTTTTATCCAAACGCATAACTGCTTATTTTAAAAATAAGTTTCAGCACTTTCAAAAGTACTTTTTTAAAGCTGCTTTTATTAAGGCCATCCAAACGGGCCCTAAGTATCTCCTAAAATTCTGTCTATTTATATCAACTTTGAGTATTCATACAAGTTTAAAGGATTTGGAAGTACCGCTTGCAGTTCTTTTCCTCTCATCTCAGCTAATTATTCATTCTTTCTTCTGAAACATGTTCTCGTCATAGAGATGTGGCACATTATTATGTGTGTTTCTGTTGTTTGGTTGCATAGGCATTGCTACTGCCACTGCAACCGAACCCAAAACAGAATCGTTTGATACTTCTTCAATTCGATTGTGGCCACGATGGTGGTGGTGTACTCACCCAAAATACCATCACCACCAACTCATGCGGCTCCATATCCATCTCCGATTGACAATGTGGCTTCACCAACGCATATGGCTCAATCCCCAGTTGATGATGTGGTTTCGCCACCGCACACCACTCCAACCAAAACTTGCATCAAGGTGGACGGTTGTGCATCAGATTTGATCACTTTCGTTTTCAAGCGTAGAATTTCATTATCCACTCAATGCTACCAAGTACTTTCAACAATTTCAGATGATTGCTTTTACAGAGAGTACAAACACTCAAAGAGGGGACCATTTTTCCTTGGAAAAGTGAGAAACTATTGCAGCCATGCCGTTGATAATGCTGCTCCATCTCCATCTCCGGTTGCTTTACAAACTCAGGAATCTCCATCTCCATCTCTGGTTGATAATTCAGCTTAACCAACTCATGCATCTTCATCCCCATCCACAGTTGATGATGTCATTTCTCCATCACACATGGCTCCCTCTTGGACGGCTCCAACCACTTCTTGCATCAAGGTGAATGGTTGTGCATTCAATTTGATCACTTCATTTTCAAGGGTAGAATTTCATTATCCACTCAATGCTTCCAAGTACATTCCAATTTCAGATGATTGTTTTTACAGATAGTTCACAGACTCCAAGAGGTACCCTTTTTCCTAGGCAAAGTGAGGAAATATTACAGTCATCATCAAGCCCGAAGCAAAAGAACAGGATAAGGCACATTTTTTCTCTTCTTTTTGTTAGATCATTTAGTTTACTTTATATAGGATTCTGCCCCTAAATAGGTGTTAAAAGGGGTGGTAGTTAATTACTTTCGATTATATGTTTTTTATTAGTTCAAGTGGATCTTCATCTCTATTTTAAAGTTTAATTACTACTCTCTCCGTGCATATTTATTTGTCGACTCTTAACAAATCATTTTCTATATCACTCCTAGATTATTGATAATGTTAGCTATGGAGTATATTAGTGACGATTCTGAAATTGAGAGCTATAGAGTATTCTCAATACAATCCAAATATTACGGATATAATCCAATATTAGCTATAAAGTTGAATAAGAAAGCAGCAAGGCATGGATAATGAGGCTGGTTGCACCTTTTATGTCCCGACAAAAAAAAGGTCTTATTGATATTACCATATATTATTCATCAGAGAAATCAATACACAGATAGATTTATAATCAATTAAGCTATTTCCTCAAAGAAAGTGTATAGTACTATAAAAATAGTCACCTAGTATAAGCAATATCAACAACATAGATACGAATGAATCATCATTTCTCAATGTAAAAGGATGTCAGCAAAGAAACCATAAGCAACACTATATTGAAAATCTAACTCAACACTGTTAATACCAAATTAGGCCAACTGTCTATAGAAAATAAAACAGAACTTTTCATACTTCAAGAAAGGAGAGAGGAAATTACTAAAACCATGGGAGATCAAGGTTTAAATTTAATCCTTGTCGAGCAATGTAAAACAAGTGCATAATCCTACCCAATCACTACTTAAGTGCTTAAAAGCACCTAAAATAAACCAATTCAAACAGGCTCTATGTTTCGAATATAATTTGTACATCACTGAGACATAGTTTTAAGCCAAACTATCAATAAAATTGTGAATACTACGTTATGTTTTCTCTATTATTTGATACATCCTCTATTATTAAGGATGCTATATACAGACACTCACACAAAATTGGTGAAACGTGTAGTAGACCACATTAACTTCTTTCGAAATTAAAACATTATTATAATTGACGATAGAGGACCAAGTGCAGTGCACGTGTCTGGAAACTATTAAAGTAAAAAAGAAAAATGCTGACAGGAACTACGGGCTATACAAGCAAATATATTCAATGTTGTGTCTCATTATCAAGGAAAAAACATATTCAATGCCTCGTCCTATATTTGATAGAAAAGAAGTGAAAAAAGAGCATAGAAGCTAAATTAAGCAGAATTCTTACCAGTAATCATAAGGGATTAACAATGCTTTTTACATATATTTCTACCGGATTGCATCTCATGAGATCAACAGTGTGCTCTAGCTTTCTTTTTGAACCCCCAAATACGAGTATAACTCCGGGAAAGGAAAGTAAAATGTCGCCCTTGGTTGAGTGGCGAAGATGTGTAGAGTATAGGGTGGGTGTCTTAGAAGAACAATCCCCCTCCCTACATGTGCATTAACTTCATACTTCCCACTGTTGGTTGACGATGTCAGATTATAGCAATGTATTTTGGCTTTGACACATTCTAATTTCGAACTGCTTCAACATTGATCTGATTTGTTCTTCTTGAGTAGTGTTGCATTTCACTTTTTTGTGTAGATAGTAGTGTGAGTGTCAAACTGATTCTGATGATTCTCGGAATTTCTAGACATGTATGACTGCGCGTTAGGATAAGTTTCATAGGGATGAGTCTTTAGCAGTTAAACCTGTGCCTTATGGGTTTTGTACTTCAAATCTATGATGTCAAGTAGTTTTTGGTGTCATTCTTTTGACACAAATCATTCATCTTTTCACATATGAAAAAATATTGATACTCTAGGTGACTTACAAATTTTGTTATTGTTACATCGAAAGAAACATACAAATACTCATGGGACGTGCATGATGATGTGATTTCAAGTTGTATTTCCTTCCACATATAAGATTCTTCTTCTTTAAAATTTTGTCTAAAACCTGCGAGTGGATACTACTAGTTATCTTCCACGATGCAGACCTCGAGCATGCACAGATCACGAGGGGACATTTTATTCTTCCTCCATGATTCCTTTGTGCCTAAAGTTAAAACACAGTGTCTTTTTACCTTATAGACAATAAGTCCCAAATGAAAAATAAACTGTTAATGCAATCCAACCGAGAAAATGCTGGGGATGGTTGTAAAGTTCATTAGATCTCTCAATTTGTCCCCCCAAAAAGGCAGTCTTTTCCATCTTCTTTTTGCTCAGCAGTGTGAAAAACTGATTTCATATTTGGATTAGTAAGGTAAGGATTAACACCATGGAATATTCGCTTTATGAAAAACCCAAAGGTAACGAGACTTTGTACATAACTACAATTGCCTCGAATGAGAACTTGCAGTACTTTGCTCAAAGTTATATATGTTGTATCACTCACTTTTGGTTTTAGATAGTGAATTAGTGAAATCAATTAGCGTTATGACATGACAGGTCCAATTCATATTTATACGCATTATACTTCATTAAAAGGTGTAATTCAAACCTATCAAGTTATTGACAGGTCCAAGGAAAGTCTTTTTTCACTTCTTCTTAGAGGCTGATTACAAGCTTAGCCTTGCACTCAATATCCTGTTTAACGTCTATTCTTCTGGTTTGGTAGGATGATTGATCAAAAACTTTGTTTCCTCTCATCCCCGTGGGAGTATGGACCGTATCTCAGTTCCAATGTGGCTAATTATCCAACTAATTAAGCGGAATGTCTCAGTATCTCCTCATTCCCTTCTACTATATGTTACAATTCTGCTATGATCTTTTCTATTGTCTTAGTTTGAGTTTTCTATCAAAGAAATCAGTACTCTATTATTGAAGGATTGACACATTCACTTCAAGACCCTATCGGTAAAATTGTCAAATCTAAATTTTAACAGTTATATTTGTCGGAAGTGGATGAAGGGGATGAGTTGGAAGATTCAGTAGAGGATCAAGGGAATATCTTATAAGAATCGCAGAGTGATACGTTAGATTTGGGGAAACCTGTGGAGCACATGGAGATCTCCATGCATGCTTTGTTATTCTTACAATAACTTGTATTTATGAAGTTAATGAACAGAAACAGAAACAAGATGAAGCAGAAAAAATTTAAAATAGAAGAATTAATCCGAGTCCACGAAAACTACTGTGTGTCCTTAAGAAATTTAATCCCCTCACTGTACCCAAGGTTATGGATTAATTTCTCTCAAGATAAAACGGATTAAACCTGTTAAAGAAATAGCGGTACCTCAAACTTCTTTAACTTCAACGAACTGAAGAACAGCAACAAGTCACACAGACTCAGTCGATCGACACTTTGATTTTATTTGAGAGAAAAATAAATGCAGAGAAAGAAAAAATTTTCAGTTCTTAAAAAATCAAAAATTGACTTCCTTTTACAGCCATTTTCAGCAAGGAACATGTCTGTTCAGTGAAATCTGTTCAGACCCATTTTATCCAGAAAGTTGTGTCTTTTGGAAAAAAAATAACAACTTTTCGAAAAATTGTGTCTGTTAGGAAAATAACTACTTTTTGGAAAGTAACGACTTTTCGAAAAGTAACGACTTTTCGGAAGAGTAACAACTTTTTGGAATGTTACCGTTACCTGCAAATTTATAGGAAATGACTTTTCATTTGCACTTTGCAAATGACTTTTCATTTTCTCTCCAAAGTAGTTCCCTCACTTTTGATATTTTCTCTTTTCTTTTCCCATTCACACTTGCTAAAACCCAACAATCCCCCACATGAATGGGTAAGGCTATTGTTAAAACATATGCATGAAAAAACTTGTGTGTCTTGTAGGTAAAGGTTAATCACATCTGGATAAGTAGGTTTCCCTTTAAACTTTCCGTAGTGAACATATATCGGATATACTCGGTCAATCGGTAGATTTGATATCTTTGAACCGTCGAGCTTTGGTGTATACCTAGACAACATATGTCACACAATCAACCCTTGAACTGTTCTTAGTTCTCATTGTTTTGTTCGTTTCAGCCATGAACACATCTTGGATAGTAAGTGCTTAAAGAACTGGCCTTACCGGATTCTCCTTGAAGCGGCTTACACTTCACACTTACATAGGTGATTTCTAAATGTGTTATCCCATAGATACACCATTTGATATTCCTTGTATCAAACTTAGAAACCATTAAAAAGTCCTTATGTCTTTATCCTAGTTACTAAACATTGTCTCATCATGAGAATGAACCATAAAATAATAATAATATTTTATTTTATTTTTCCTTTGACAATGTTGAACCGTCATCAATGACTTTGTTTTATCTCCTTGAACCTAGATCTTGGGATCTCCAGTCTTCTAGGTAGAGTTACCGCCACGATGACTTGTTCTCGGCCATAGTCCCATTCCCGTCGATGATTTCTCAACTCCCTCTCTATTTAGGCCTTTTGTAAGTGGACCCGACACATTATCTTTTGACTTCACATAGTCAATTGTGATAATTCCACTAGAGAGTAGTTGTCTCACAGAGTTATGTCTTCGTTTTATGTGACGAGACTTGCCGTTATACATAATGCTTCCAGCCCTTCCTATTGCAGCTTGATATCACAATGTATGCATATAGGGGCCATTGGTTTGGGCCAAAATGGAATATCTTCTAAGAAATTCCGGAGCCATTCAGCTTCTTCACCTGCCTTGTCTAAAGCAATGAATTCAGACTCCATTGTAGAGCGAGCTATACATGTTTGTTTGGATGATTTCCAAGATATTGCTCCTTAGCCAATAGTAAAAACGTATCCACTTGTGGATTTTGTTTCAGTTGACCCAGTAATCCAATTTGCATCACTATATCCTTCAAGAACGGCTGGATATCTGTTGTAATGTAAAGCATAGTTTTGAGTGTCATCTAAGTATCCCAAAACTCTCTTCATTGCTAACCAATGATTATGATTAGGATTACTTGTGTATCGACTCAGTTTACTGATAGCGCAAGCTATGTCTGGTCGTGTACAATTCATGACATACATTAAGCTTCCCAATACGCTAGCATAGTCCAATTGAGACTGACTTTCGCCTTTATTCTTTGCAAGATGAAGATTTACATCAATTGAAGTCTTTGCCCTTTTAAAATTCAAAAATTTGATTTTTTCAAGTATCTTTTGAATATAATGAGTTTGAGACAATGCTAGACCGTTAGGAGTTTTAAGAATTTTAATTCCTAATATCACATCAGCAACTCCTAAATCTTTCATATCAAACTTACTAGCAAGCATACGCTTTGTAGCTTTTATATTAGCAATGTCTTTGCTCATTATAAGCATATCATCTACATATAGGCATAAAATAACTTCCTGATTTGGAGTATCTTTAATGTAAAAACACATTTATCACATTCATTGATCTTAAATCCATTTGCCAACATGGTTTGATCAAACTTTGCATGCCATTGTTTTGGTGCTTGTTTTAGCCCATAAAGTGACTTAATAAGTTTGCACACTTTCTTTTCTTTACCAGGAACTACAAAATCCTCAGGTTGTTCTATGTAAATTTCCTCTTCAAGCTCTCCATTTAAGAAGGCTGTTTTCACATCCATTTGATGAATTTCAAGACCGTATACTGCAGCTAGTGCAATTAACATTCGAATTGATGTAATCCTAGTCACTGGCGAATATGTGTCAAAATAATCAAGACCTTCTTTTTGTCTAAAACCTTTGACAACAAGTCTTGCTTTATATTTGTCAATAGTTCCATCGTCTTTCATCTTCCTTTTAAAGATTCATTTTAAACCCAACGGTTTGTTCCCTGGAGGAAGATCAACCAACTCCCAAGTATGATTGCTTAAGATTGATTCAATTTCACTATTAACAGCCTCCTTCCAAGAGGTTGAGTCGCTAGACAACATTGCTTCCTTGAATGTTTGAGGCTCACTTTCAAGAAGAAATGTTACAAAATCTGATCCAAATGAAGTAGATGTCTTTTGACGTTTACTGCGTCTTGGACTTTCTTCATTTTGTTCATTCTCTTTTGGTTCTTCTCTGGGTTGTTTAGATCCCCCACTAGATGGCTCAAGTCTAGTTTTATACGGATAGATATGTTCAAAAAATTCAGCACTATCTGATTCCATTACCGTATTATCATGAATATCCGGATGTTCTGACTTATGCCAAAAAACGACATGCCTTACTGTTTGTGGCATATCCAATGAATACACAATCCACAATCTTAGGTCCTATTTTTACCCTCTTAGGTATAGGAACTTGGACTTTGGCTAGACACCCCCACACTTTGAAATATTTCAAATTGGGTTTTCTACCTTTCCATTTCTCATATGGAATTACATTTGTCTTTGAGTGAGGCACTCTATTAAGTATCTGATTTGCTGTAAGAATAGCTTCCCCCCACAAGTTCTGTGGTAAACCTGAACTTATAAGTAATGCATTCATCATTTCTTTTAAAGTTCGATTTTTTCTTTCTGCAATTCCATTAGGCTGAGGAGTGTAGGGAGCAGTAGTTTGATGGATTATTCCATTTTCTAAACATATTTATGCAAATGGAGATTCATATTCTCCACCTCTATCACTTCTGATCATTTTGATCTTTTTATCTAACTGATTTTCAACTTCAGTCTTATATTGCCTAAATGCATCTATTGCTTCATCCTTACTATTTAGCAAATAGACATAACAATATCTAGTGCAATCGTCAATAAAAGTTATGAAATACTTTTTCCCACCACGTGATGGTGTTGACTTCATGTCACAAATATCAGTGTGAATCAATTCTAAAGGATTTGAATTCCTTTCAACAGATTTATAAGAATGCTTAGCATACTTAGATTCAACACAAATTTGACATTTTGATTTATTGAACTCAAATTTTGGTAAAATATTTAAGTTAATCAGTTTTCGCAAGGTTTTGTTATTAACGTGTCCCAAACGTTCATGCCATAAACATTTTGACTCAAGCAAGTAAGAAGAAGCAAAATCTTTATTCATATCAACTGCAATTACATTGAGTTTGAAAAGGCCATCACTAAGGTAGCCTTTTCCTACATACATATCATTTTTGCTTACTACTACTTTATCAGAAACAAATACACATTTAAATCCATTCTTGGTCAGAACTGGAATTGAAACTAAATTCTTTCTCAATTCTGGAACATATGAGACCCTATTCAAAGTCACCACCTTTCCTGATGTCATCTTTAATAGGACTTTGCCAGTTCCTTCCACCTTTGCAACAGCGGAGTTTGCCATAAACAATTTTTCATCTGTAAGTGCTGGAGTATATGATGAAAATAATTCTTTGTTGGCACAAACATGGCATGAGGCACCAGAATCTATCCACCATTCTCTTGGATTTCCAACCAAGTTACATTCTGAAAGCATTGCACAGAGATCATTCTATTTCTCCTTTGGATTCAGCTAAGTTTGCTTGATCCTTCTTTTTCTTGTCCTTATTAGGACCCCGGCATTGATTAGCCCTATGACCATGTTTACCACAATTAAAGCAGTTTCCATTGAATTTCTTCTTAGGAGGATTGCTTTTTGGACCAGATGCTTTGTAGAATCTTCTTCAACAAAATTTACTCCAGATATTGCTGAATTACCACGTGACCTCTTTTCTGCAACCTTATTATCCTCTTCGATTCTCAACCTTACTATGAGATCTTCAACAGTCATCTCCTTGCATTTGTGTTTCAAGTAGTTTTTAAAGTCCTTCCACAATGGAGGTATCTTTTCAATAATTGCAGCCACTTGAAAAGCATCATTCACAATTAATCCTTCAGCAAGGAGATCATGGATTATGACATGCAATTCTTGAACTTGGGTGACGACAGTCTTACTGTCTATCATCTTAAAGTCCAGAAATTTTGCCACAATGAATTTTTTCATTCCGGCATCTTCTGTTTTGTACTTCTTTTCTAAAGCATCCAGAGTTCTTTTGAGGTTTTTGCATTGCTGTACACATTGTACAGATCATCTTGCAGACCACTGAAAATATAATTTTTACACAAAAAATCTGAGTGTGTCCATGCTTCTGTTACCAAGAATCGTTCATCAGCCGGAGTTTCATCTGACATAACAGGAACATTTTGATGAACTTCTGCAGACTCAACGTAGTGAGATAGAAGAACATCTTTTGCTGCCATCTCTTAAAGTCGACTCCAGAAAACTTTGCAGGTTTCTCAGCCGGTGCTAAGGCAGCATTTGAACGATTATGTGCAACCATTGTTGTTGCAGCACTTACTGTTCCAGCATTTGTTTGACTTGAATTAGTTATTTTTTTCTGTCACAAATGGCAGATAAATTAAGTATTTAAAATACTAACAGTAAAGAACAAATCTTTACACAAACTGTTTCTAATTTAACGATAAAGTTTTTATGTTCTTTTAATCGTTAATCGAATGAATTTTAAAAATTCAAGCAGAGTAGAAAACCATAAAGGTTTTAATCTCCAGAAACCTCAAATACAGAAACTGATAAATTTCTTAAGATTGTTATTCTTACAATAACTTGTATTTATGAAGTTAATGAACAGAAACAGAAACAAGATGAAGCAGAAAAAATTTAAAATAGAAGAATTAATCCGAGTTCACGAAAACTACTGTGTGTCCTTAAGAAATTTAATCCCCTCACTGTACCCAAGGTTATGGATTAATTTCTCCCAAGATAAAACGGATTAAACCTGTTAAAGAAATAGCGGTACCTCAAACTTCTTTAACTTCAACGAACTGAAGAACAACAACAAGTCACACAGAATCAGTCGATCGACACTTTGATTTTATTTGAGAGAAAAATAAATGCAGAGAAAAAAAAAATTTCATTTCTTAAAAAATCAATAATTGACTTCCTTTTATAGCCATTTTCAGCAAGGAACATGTCTGTTCAGTGAAATCTGTTCAGACCCATTTTATCCAGAAAGTTGTGTTCTTTGGAAAAAAATAACAACTTTTCGAAAAATTGTGTCTGTTAGGAAAATAACTACTTTTTGGAAAGTAACGACTTCGAAAAGTAACGACTTTTCGGAAAGAGTAACAACTTTTCGGAATGTTACCGTTACCTGCAAATTTATAAGAAATGACTTTTCATTTACACTTTGCAAATGACTTTTCATTTTTTCTCCAAAGTAGTTTCCTAACTTTTGATATTTTCTCTTTTCTTTTCCCATTCACACTTGCTAAAACCCAACATGCTTTGAATGGGTCTTGGGTTTAGGACTTTGAAATTAACTGGGTACCATTCTAAAATGGCATTACATATCCTGATAGACACTGGTAGCTCTCATAATTTTATAGGTTCTGATTTAGTCAAGAAGTTAGGGTGTGAGGTGAAGTCCATTAACACTGAGGTGGTTGCTGCAGCTAATGGAAGTATGAAGGTGGACAAAATGACTACTATCACTTGGTTGCTATAGAGAGCCGAGTTTGTAGTAGACTTTCTACTACTTCCACTAGGTTCATGTGGGGTAGTGTTGGGGGTTCAGTGGTTGTTAACATTAGGTGATGTCAAGATGAATTTCAGGAGTTTAACAATGGAGTTTTGGTACAGGGGTAGAAAGCATTTACTCAGGGGATCGGGCAGTCATGTATTAACTTCTAGTGTTTCCAAACACTCAGGAAATCAATCCCAACTTTGCATGATTCAGGTAGTCCCTCAAGGGAGTGATGAAATGAAGGGGCATTTATTGGAAAATGAAAAACAGGCTGAGGAAAATCCTGCAATATTGGAGGTATTATCAGAATTTTCTGCTCTATTTGATGATCCTATTGGTTTACCACCTTCTAGAGGTTTATTTGATCATAGAATTGTACTACAATCTGGTGTGGAGCCTATGAATAAGAGACCCTATAGATATCCTTCAGTAAAAAAGGATGTTATTGAGGGTCTAGTACAACAAATATTGGATCAAGGAATTATACAACCTAGTTGCAGTCCTTTGCGTCACCAGTTGTGTTAGTAGGAAAAAAGGATGGGTCATGGAGGTTATGTGTAGATTATAGGGACTTGAATAAGTCTACTATCAAGAACAAGTTTCTGATTCCTATAGTGGAGGACCTATTGGATGAATTGGGAGGGTCCAAGATATTCTCTAAAATAGACTTTAGGTCTGGATATCATCAACTACAATGGCTAATAAGGATGTGCCTAAAACTGCTTTCAGAACTCACTCCGGGCATTTCGAGTACTTGGTCATGCCCTTTGGTTTGTCAAATGCTCCAACCACATTTCAAGGATTAACGAATTCTGTGTTCCAGTAATTTCTAAGAAAATATGTATTGATATTTTTTGATGATATATTGATATATAGTAAGACCATAGAAGATCATGTATTGCATTTGAGGTCTGTCTTTTTTAAGATGGTGGAGCACCAGTTATTTGCTAGAAAAAGTAAATGTTTCTTTGGTGTTCAAAAGATTGAATACCTAGGTTACTTTATCACAGCAGAGGTTGTGTCTACTGATCCTCAGAAGATCAAAGAAGTTAGAGATTGGCCTATCCCAACTACTCTTAAGAAGCTGAGAGGGTTCTTAGGCTTAGCTGGTTATTATAGAAGGTTCATCCAAAGGTTTCGGATGATTAGTAGAGCTCTCAATGATCTTACAAAGAAGGATAAATTCAAAATGGAATTCCACAGCTCAACAAGCCTTTGTACAATTGAAAGAGGCACTTACTCAAGCACCTATCTTGGCTTTGTCTGATGCAAGCAAGACTTTTATTGTTGAAACAGATGCTAGTGGCTATGGGATAGGGGTTGCACTTATGCAGGAAGGGCGTCTGATAGCTTTTATTAGTAAACCTTTGTATCACCGACATGTTGCCTTGTCAGTATATGATATGGAGTTATTGGCAATTGTTTACGCTGTTACTAAATGGTCTCAATACTTACTAGTTTAGAGGTTTGTTATTAGGACTGATCAGAAAGCCTTAAAGTTTCTTATAGAGCAAAAGTTGCATTCTAATTCTCAATTGTTGTGGTTGACTAAGCTCATGCGATTTGATTACTCTATCGAGTACAAAAGGGGCATTGAGAACAAAGTAACTGAAGCATTTTCTAGAGTGACTAGAGCTGAATTTCTGGCTTTCACCTACTAATACTGATCTTTTTCTAGCTATAATTTTGAGTTGACATTCAGATCAGGAGTTGCATCAGTTAATCACCGAGCTAGAGGTGGATCCTACTTCCCACAAGCAATTTACTTGGTTACAGGGTCAGTTGAGAAGGAAAATGAAGTTGGTGATTGGAAATGTACAGAGCTTAAGAACTGACATTGTTACTTTGTGGCATGCTGGCCCTCATGGTGGTCATTCAGAAGTTGAAGCTACCCTCAACAGATTGTTGACACTGTTTTACTAGAAGAACATAATGACAGACGTAAAGAAATTCATTCAAAAATGTGATGTATGTCAAAAGAATAAATTTGATTTAGCTGCATACTTGGTTTTGTTACAACCCTTGCCAATTCCTGAGGTAGTTTGGTCTCAAATCAGTGTGGATTTCATTGATGGTCTTCCTAAATCTAAAGGGCATGGGGTGATTTTGGTGGTGGTCGATGAAAATTGGATTAGTAGGAAAGAGCAAGTTAGGTTTTGTTGATAGAAGGTACACAAAGGATAATTTTGCTTAACCACTGCATGAATTGTGGGAAAAATGTAATGCAATTGTGTTATCATGGATAATGAATTCTGTGAGCAAGGGTTGTTAAAGTGGAATCATGTATGCTTCAAGTGCACACAAGGTGTGGATAGATCTGAAAGAAAGGTTGGACAAGGTTGATGGATCTAGAGTTTTCCATCTGCACACAGAGATAAACCATTTGACTCAGGGCACATCTTCTATTTCGAGCTATTTTTCAAAGATGAAGGAGCTCTGGGTGGAATTTGATGCTCTCATGCCATGACCTGGGTGTGAATGTGTAGAATCGAAGAAATATATAGAGAATTATGAGTACCAGAGACTTTTGCAGTTTTTGGTGGGACTAAATGATTCCTATGTGCAATGTCGAAGTCAAATCATGATGACAACTCCAATTCCAAGTCTGAACAAGGCTTACTCAATGGTGATATCTGAAGAAAGTCGCAGATCACTTGGAAAGGCAGTACATGCAGGTGAATCTATGGATGCAACAACTTTGTTAATCAACAGAAGCAAAGTTACTGGAAATCAAAGAACACCTGGTGGAAGCTACAAGGATGCTGAGAACAATTTTAAGCCTAGAAAGAAAAGTGATTTCTACTGTGATCATTATGGAATGAGAGGTCATACAATTGAAAGATGCTGGAAGGTGCATGGGTATCCAGCAGACACTAGAGGAAGGAGAAGAATGGGAGGAAATCAAAATGTGTCTGGAGGTTTCAATATAGCAACCAATGCAGTGAAGTATAAAGAGCAACATGCTCAAAAAGAAGGATTCTCATCCAGGTATGACAAGTGCAAATGAAACAGGTCGCAAAGCAGCCATTATGTTTACTCAAGATCAGTATGAACAACTGATGAAGTTGATCAACAAGGACAATGTGACAGATGGAGAAAATGTGACAAGCATACTCCATTCTTTCCTATCCAAACATAACATTGATTATTTTAAATGGAATAGTAGATTCAGGAGCAACCAATCACATGACTTACAACAAGAATGTTCTTAATGACACTAGAATGATAGATAACAGATGTCCAGGAAATTTTTATTTGCCAGATGGTAATGATATTGAAGTATCATGTATTGGTTCTTGTGATTTGGAAGATGGGAGCAAAGTTACAAATGTCTTGTACATACCAAAGTTTCAGTATAATCTTCTCAAAACTAACAAGGGATATAAGGTGTTTTGTTAGTTTTTACCTTGATGTATGCATCATGCAGGACCTTCATAGTGGGAAGGGGAAGGGGTTTAGTGGAGTTTTTGATGGATTATACAAGATGCAGTTGCAGCTGAAGGATTTTCAGAAAACTATGGTGGCAACTGTACAGTCTAACATTGTTACTGCAGGAGAAGACTTAGCAATCTAGCATCAAATGCTGGGTCATGCTTCTGACAAAGTATTGGAGAAGATTCCAAACATGAAGTTTGATTCCAGTAATAGTAGTAGAATAAAGGATTGTACTATTTTTCCATTAGCTAGACAAATAATAATGCCTTTTCCTATTAGAAAAAATAGGCTTGCTACACCTTTACAGATGATACATGCTGAAGTATGGGGACCTTATAGAGTGAGTAATCATGATGAGAGTAGATACTTCCTTACTTTGGTTGATGATTATAGTAGAATGACTTGAATTTTCTTGTTGAAATTGAATAATGATGTAGTTGTCATATTGAAACAGTTTTTTGCATTAATAAAAACTCAGTTTGGTGCAACTGTTAAAGTTTTTAGAAGTGATAATGGTAGAGAGTTTTTTAACTCAGAGTGTAATGCTTTATTTCAAACTTATGGGATGATCTATCAGAGTTCGTGTGTATATACACCTCAATAGAATGGTTTAGTTGAGAGAAAACACTAACATATTCTAGAGGTTGCTCGAGCCATAAGACTACAAGGTCATTTGCCTCTCAAATTTTGGGGAGAATGTGTTCATAATGCTGTCTACATCATCAATAGATTGCCACTGTCTGTCTTGAATGGAAAATCATCTTTTGAGCTATTGTATGGTCGAAGTCCTTCCCTACAACACATGAGAACTATTGGATGTTTATGTTTTGCAAATACTCTCACCAAAGGGGACAAGTTTGAGCCTAAGTCTATAGGGGTTGTTCACATGGGATACTTAGCCACACAAAAAGGATATAGACTCTATAACTTGTTGAATAAAAATTTTTTTGTTAGCAGGGATGTACAATTTAAGGAATCTATTTTTCCTTTTCAGCTTCTACAAACTGGCAAGCTGACACTATTTCCATCTGGGGTTATGAACATAGACCCAGAAACTGTTCCTGTTATTATGCCTAATCCAGCATCTATGGCTCCACCACCTGCTGATGTTGTTGAACTTCCTAGTGTAGTTCTTGAAGATAATTTTCCTGTTCCAGTACCACATGTTCCTACAATTGTGGTGCAGCCTAGAAGATCTACTAGAGTGAAAACTCAGCCATCATGGATGCAAGAATATATTTGCAGTAATAAGCCTTCCACTAGTTCTGCAAATACATGTCACTATCATATGTCCAACTACATCCAATGCATGCTTGTCTGGTACATATCAAGTTTTTCTCACCAAACTCACTTCCCTAAAGGAGCCTCAAAGTTATGTTGAGGCTGCTAGGATCCTAAATGGATTCTAGCTATGAATCAAGAACTTCAGGCTCTTCAAGGTAACAACACTTGGTCCTTGACTGCCTTACCTCCTCATAAGGTACCTATTGG
This sequence comes from Solanum lycopersicum, assembly GCF_036512215.1. Taxonomy (NCBI): domain Eukaryota; kingdom Viridiplantae; phylum Streptophyta; class Magnoliopsida; order Solanales; family Solanaceae; genus Solanum; species Solanum lycopersicum. Next base: position 58,779,586 of record NC_090808.1, read on the forward strand.
ATGTAAATGGGTGTATAAGATCAAGTACAAGGCCAATGGTGATGTTGATAGATATAAAGCAAGGTTGGTAGCTAAGTGTTACAACCATAAAGAGGGTATAGATTATCAAGAAACTTTTTCTCTAGTGGTTAAAATGGTCACAGTGAGGGTTGTTCTAGCTCTTGCAGCTTCTCAGAATTGGTGTCTTCACCAAATGGATGTCTAAAATGCATTTTTGCAAGGAGATTTTTTTGTAGAGGTGTATATGCAAGTTCCACAAGGCCTTCCCAGCCAGGGGAGAACCAAGTATGCAGGCTGCAAAAGTCCTTTTATGGACTCAAACAAGCTTCAAGACAGTGGAACTTGAAGCTTACTGAGGCACTAATTGATTCTGGTTTTATTCAAAGTCATTATGATTACTCATTATTCACAAAAAGGGTGAATACAAAGAAGGTGGTGATATTCTTTTATGTAGATGATCTCCTGATCACAGGAAATGATCATCAACTTATATTAGAACAAAGCAATCCAAGTTCAAAATAAAGGATCTTGGTGAAATGAAGTATTTTCTTGGGATTGAGATTGCAAGATCAAAGCATGGGATCTTGATGAATCAAAGGAAGTTTGCTATAGAATTAATTACAAAATTGGGATTGGCAGGTTCTAAACCAGCAACTGCACGTATGAAATTCAATCAGAAGTTGACAACAATTGTTTTAGATGATCACACGGGAATAAAGGGAGATGACAAGTTAGAGGATGCAGGACCATATCAAAGATTGATTGGAAAGCTTCTATACTTAACCATGACTAGGCCAGATATATCATATGATATTCATACACTCAGTTAGTTCATGCATTGTCCAAAGAAGTCTCACATGGAATTTGCGTTGAGAGTTGTGAGGTATATTAAAAATGCTCCAGGACTTGGTATTCATATGAGTTCAAAGCAGTCAAACAAACTTAAAGTTTTCGTGATTCAGACTGGGCAGCATGCCCCATGTCAAGAAGGTCAGTAACAGGTTATGCCCTAGTAACTCTACACAGTGATAGCAAGTCAGCAATACAGATTGCTGCAAATCCCATTTTTCATGAAAGGATGAAGCATATAGAAATTGATTTACATTTTATCAGGGAAAAATTCAAGAGGGAATACTCAAGACTGAATATGTTCCTTCAAAGGATCAAGAAGCTGATCTATTTACAAAAGCTTTAGGGAGAGGACAACACGAATATCTTGTAGATAAGCTAGGGATGATCAATGATTTTTCATCACCTAGCTTGAGGGGGAGTGTTGAGAATGAGTAGCATCACATGAATTGATGACATGGAGGTATCACTCGGATCAGTGACGTGGAACAAGTTAGTTAAGTTGATAATTGTTAGAACAGTTAGTGATAGTGGATAAAAATTAGTTAGTTATAAAATGTACAGCTAATCTAGATTAGTTAGATATTTTTTCATTATTCTATATATAGATATCTAGATACACCATTGTATAGAACATGTGATTGATATGAGTATTTTCTCTCTTCACTTTAACAATTCTCTCTTCATCTGAAAAGTTCTGTGTTTCCTCTATTGCTGGAAATTTCTGAATACTCATGAATTTCATCAATTAGCCCCCGAGCAGCTTGATCATAAGCCCTTGCAGCATTGTCAACAGTGTTAAATGTACCAAGCCATAGCCTCACCCTTTGTAAAAAATCATTGATCTCTGCAACAAATCTTGGATGGCCCCTTGATAGTGGTTTTCTTCGTGTTCTAATACCGTCACTTGTCTGAGGTGCTGGTTGCTTCATGCTGGTTGAAATTGGAATCAAAAGTTCATGGTAAGATGTTTGTCTCTAAGCTTGGTCTATTGAACTGCTGAAGGTATAAAATGAGAAGGTATCTTTGAATTGTCACAAATGGACTAGCGGAAAATGATAGTCCTCTGTATACAAAATGATTTTCATGAAAATTTGTTTTAGAATTGTTGAGCATGATTTCCTTTTAATTTTAAGTTTCATTTGTAATGTGCAGGAAAAAGTGGGTCATTGAATTTGAATGGTAGCCACAAGTTAATTCGATCTATGATTGATGAAGAATTTTTAAACTATTGTGATGCTTTAATACATTTAATTTTGTGGAAATCATTATTAATGCACATCTTAAAATATTGCTATATAAGTAATCTTAAAATATTGCTATATCAGTATGTGTAGTACAAGATATATTATTTTCAAAGTTTTTGTAGAAAATCAATACATTTGTATTATTTATTAGCTAATGTAGTGCTTGCGATAATTTATATTGAATTATAATTTAGCATGTGATAATTGAACATAGTCGAAAATATTTGATATTTTCAATCAGAAGTTGTGGCATATAATTTTTTTGACGGCCTAGAAAATATTGCCACACTTTAAAAGTGTAGCTTATGTGTTATAACTTGTGTCACGTACATTAGCATCGGTTACACTTGAAAACTGTTATCGTAGAAGAGGTATAAATGCAAGTGTGGCAAAAAGGGAAGCAAAGACTACGCTTGAAAGAGTAGTTGTATGAAACTAAACTGTTATTGTATGAGGTATTGCAAAGCGTGACCTTTGTACCTCATGGGCCACACTTTTTAAACGTAACTGCTAAGGTAACACTTGAAAAGTGTGGCCTGAAGTCAAAGGTCACACTTTTTTAGGTCACCCACTCTAAAGTGTTGTCTAAAGTCCAAAAGAGTGACCTTTGACTTTTTGACAGTTCAAGCCATACTATTTGACGGTGGTTACATGCCTAAAACGTTATAGTGTCGGTATCGTTTATGGGTTTGAAACTCCATCACATTTTTGACCATTTCATTGCCAAAATGGCAATAAGTTGAAAATTTTAAAAATATTGGATACAACTTAAATACATATCCAGATTAATTACAGGAATCTTATCTTTTAGTTTACTTATTATCATTATTTTTTACAAGTTTTACAAATCTCCAAAATTCCTCATTTTTCTCAGTCAAGTGGCTTTCAGCTCCTTTTGCCCAGGGGACATCGTCGGAGAACAATGTCGGGTAAGTCAAAAATGCCACTAATGTATCGGACCCTCTTTTTAATGTATCAGCGCTTTAATTTTTTGTCATTAATATATTTGATCCTCTTTTTAATGTATAACGCTTATATTATTGTGTCTATTTAAGAAATTTTTTATAATTATAAAATTTTAAAGAATAAATTATAATTTTACGTTAAAAGTATTTGATTTTTGTAATTTTACATATATAGATACCTAAGAGGTGCAATTATTCTTATATTCTTAGCATTAAATAGTGTGAGACGACGGCCCACGTTTAGTCCAATGGACGTTCCCAGACGAGGCATATAATAAGACATCACTTGTGTATTTTGAACAACCCCTGGCGCTCCTTGCCCTAAACTAAAGCCCTAGATTAGTGTGTTTTCAATTTCTTCAGCAAGCAACAATGAAGCTCGTCAGGTTCATGCGATATCTTCATTTTTTTGAGTTTCTTTTCCAGTGAGCTTAGCAATGGATTTAACTTTACCTTTTTGTGCAGATTTTTGATGAAGCTGAACAACGAGACTGTCTCAATTGAGCTCAAAAACGGCACCGTTGTTCATGGAACCATTACAGGTCACCCTCCTTATCTTTCTTTCTTTCTTAGCTATAATCATCAATGTAATTTCTTAAGCCAATATGTGAATTATATAATGTGTTTGTATGAATTTCAAGTTATTTGGAAGTGTCGCTAACTGAACTACAACAACAACATAATAATTCCACAAGTGGTGAGGTCGTAGAGTTAAAGAGGTTCTTTCCAATAGATTTTCATGCTTAAATAAAGCATTTCCAAACAATTTTATAAAGGATATACAAAAATTAGTGCTCATGACAGACAAGTGAGGTTTTGCTCAAGTGGTTGAGCACTGGTAGGTTGAGGGTTTGGGTCAGAAAAATAGATCGGAAACTATTGATCCTTCTAGGCTCCTGGGGGTGGGGTGGAAAAACGGAGCAGCAACAACAACGAAACCAAGTTGCTAAACTATCTTTGGTTTATGCCTCAAGTTAAGTTAGTTTGGTAACTGCAATAGTTTACTTCACTCTCCTTCACTTCCACTGTGAGTCACTATGTATATCCGTAAATGCATTGAAGCTAGGGCTGAGAAGCTATAGAAAGTATATGTGGTAACTCGTCTCAATCTGTCTACTCCTCTCACTGCCCTTCTGAATTTGTTATCTTCTTATCCTCTCTGATTCACACGTATTATCTCTACTTCAATCCTTCAACTATGAAGTTCCTTTGAAATACCAATAGGAATTCATTCTCAAGTGCAGAGCTATTTCTGCCTATCATCACTGTAATTTATGTCTAGACTCTAGATCACTGTAGTTCATCTCTGTCAATGCATTTACTGTACTCTGGGCCAATAAAAATAACATCACTTGTTCGCTTTTTTTGTAGCTGTAAAAGTTGGATTATTACACAACTCGAAGAAATTTGAAGTGTCACTATAATAATTCAGCAATTCCTTCAGTGAATTAGTATGCATTTAAATACAACTGTGATGTCTCAATCCCAAACTAGTTGGTTTGTCTATATGAGTGTTCTCTATTTGTTCTGCTTTATTCGGACCATTTCATTAATTCACAGTTCGTATACTGAATACAAATCTCTATATTATAAAACAAAACAAAAAACTAAGAAATTATGGGAGTGAACATGGGATTCTTATCATCTTTTTGTCATTTTCTTAATATTTTTCTTAAGTTAACCCCAATCATATATTCTTTGCTTTGAAACTTAAACTATGTTTGGCTGGGGTGGAAAAAAGAAGCTTAAGAGCAATGGAAGTAAGAGGTTAAGAGTTAATTTCGTTCTAAGTAAAAAAGGCATATAAAGCAAATGTAGATGGGTTGTGTATCCTTCTATGTGGATTTTTCAGTATATCTGAATTTTAATGGAAAAAGGAAATGTATCTGTCTTACTTCTGTTCCATCCATACCAAACAACCTGAACTACAGCGCTTCTATCCACTTAAGGGAGGAAAATTACTGAATAACCAATTCACCACATAAGGGGAAAGTAAATTAGTGACCAATGCTTCACTTAAGGGAGGTAGATCAGTAGAATCTGTCTTGACTTAATATTGAGATAGTAGTATTTTCTAATACTTCTAAATTTTCACGGGTTAATGTCACCATTAATTTGATACATCAGTAGAAAGTATAAATGGTATTTCTTATACTGCTAATATTTTCAATGTTGTGTAATATTAGCCTGAGATAAGTTTAAACATAGTAACATGGTCAATTGGATTCATTTAGTCGTACCGAACTTTTTTGAAACTGTGGTGTTGTTTCTTTCGTTGATGTTGTAAGACCTTCATTATCATTTTGTCAATAGAATAGGTCGATAATGTAATGATCTTCAGAAATTTAAGTCTGCACATGGCTCCACATCATTATGCCACCATTGCTCTCAGGTCCCTACAAGTGGAACATTCTATGCTGGAATCATTTGGTCCAAGAGCTCTCTTATTTTCTATGCAAAACCATGTTGTCTTTATCCCTTTGTTTCCAAAGATGAGCATTAGTTGCTCATCTCGGCAAATGTAACACTAATTGACAAATATTAAATTTTATCTGTATAAAATTTTGATTACCTAGTTGTTGCTATACGGGTAACTTATAACACTTGTTAGTTGATTATATGAGCATAAACCATGTTGCCTCCACTTGTTTGTGGATTTTCATTGTCTATGTGAGGCGTGAGTAAGTTCTTATTTCCCAGCTCGAGCTTAACTTCCAGGTACTTAGGTCAGAAAGCGTACGACACGTCTAGTTCTATAGGCTGGTTGCATTTGATATTTGAGCATGTAGAACTAGCGCAAAGAGTGAGAAGTAAGTGGCTATATGATGTTGTGTACTCTGACTTTTGCTGTGCAATGTTAACTAATCTTAAATTCAACTAGATGAGGAGCTAAAGCTGTGTCGAACTACTGTTATTCACTATGCATGAATACTTGAGCTTATGCTAGCGTGCGATCAACTTATAGCTTATTATGTTGTACCCAAGTTTTATGAAAACAGCACCTAGTGTTGCGTTTATAATTCTTATCTGTTGTTGTAATCTTGTTGTGAATGTTATCTGTATTCATTGTACTATAGATTTTTTACAATTGAGGAGTAGCCATTTATCCCTTATTTCTTTTTGGTGCTCCCATGATATACCTCTATGCATTGAAGATAGGTGTCATTCATAGAATGATCGAACATCATATCTTTAGGTAGGCGTTCTGCTTTTTGGTATACATATACAGGCGTGCTTTGTGCCTACATTTTAAAAAATAATAATTGCTTTATCCTCTAAAAAAGATCATCATACTGTAGCTTCTTTGTCTGGCTGTAGAGATGCCTTAGCAAACTTAGATAGGCTTCTTATGGCAAGTGCCAGGGCTTGTGCTGGTTGCATCAAAAATGTCAAATTTGCATGGAAAATAGCTACTATGTATTGCAGAGTTTATCTCTGTTCTAGATAACTATAGTAGTCAAAAGTAGATATTTTGTCCTGTTCTCATATTTTGAGGCATAGCATTTTCCTTTCTCTGTTGGTTGTCCTTTCCATGCTTTTGACTTTTATTCCTTGAGGGGTTGCTTATACTTACAGAAAATTGCTAGATATAATAGGGATATAGAAATTTGTATTCGAGCATATCAGTATGTGTTTTGATATTAACTAGGCACAGCGGCTATTTCATCTGTCTCCTTATTGAAGTTGCTAAATTGAGAGCTGTGAGTTAAAGTTTCTAAAGGCAGTTACATTTTTACAGGTGTGGATGTTAGCATGAACACACATCTGAAGGCTGTCAAAATTACGCTAAAAGGAAAGAATCCAGTGACATTGGATCACCTGAGTGTGAGGGGTAACAACATCCGTTATTACATCCTCCCTGACAGCTTAAATCTTGAGACGTTACTGGTGGAAGAAACACCTAGGGTGAAGCCAAAGAAGCCAACAGCTGGTATTGTTAAGGACTACGTTCAGATGTTTTTGTGCATTGTCGGTGTATGGTAAAATTTCCTTATTACTTGGACATCCTTCTAATACGCTCTTGCTTTGATTGTTCCCCTTCAGGAAAGCCTATGGGACGTGGTCGTGGGCGCGGTCGTGGGCGTGGACGTGGTCGAGGCCGCTAAATGCATTCCGGCTGGTCTATTTTTTTGCAGTCTTGCCTATGTAAACATGTGTACGGATTGATAGATTTGCTGTTAGTTTTTATCCTGTAGAAAAAAGATGGATCTCATGCAACAATTTATTTTGGATCTTTGAAGTCAGGAGCATGTTATCTCGTTGCATCATATTGTCTGCTAACATTAATTTCGTTTCCCGTTCAATTTAGTCACCTTATGCATGTTTTGAGAGTTGAGTCACATTTAGTGTCGATTGAGAATTTAGCTCCTTATGAATTATACTTCTTATAGGAAATAGCCTTCTTTGGTGTGACTCGGACGGGGAACATTGTTCCTCTTACTTCCCCTTTTAGTTTGTTTTAAAAAAAATGTCTCTTTCTTTTGGGTATTCTTTAATCGTACCTTTCCACATTGCATGTTTATGACCACAAGATCAAAGAAAGTTTTGGTACAATACACATATATTTAGTATAAGATCACAAGATTCATAACTCTTCTTTACTTTCATTAACTCCACGCGCTAGGTCAAAACCAGGCACATTAGGTCATTTTTACCATCTTGTGCCTGCAATTTCCCGTTTGAGAAGACCACACCTCTCTTGGATTTGTAACTTTCCAGGCCCTGTTGATGAATCCTACCGTTCTGCTTCTTGTTGAAGCCACTAAACCTCTAGATACCGATACGAGTCTCACCTTTCTTTTTTGTCCGAAACAAAAAGAATATCACTTGCTTTTTTATTCAACATTTCATTTCTCTCTTAATGACGTTACCTTAATAGGAATAACATAACATGTTAAAGTCCACGAGTACGTATGTAATCTTTAATTCAAAACCACAAATTCAAAAGTCTTCTCTCCCTTCTAACTTCGTGTTTAGTAAAAGACAAGACATGTAAAGTGGAACAGAAGGAGGACATGTAGGTATAGATTCAATAATTACTAATTGGACTGAAAACACAAGCCATTACTGTCTATCGACTTTCACAAGGCAGTATATACTTCTGAAAGGGCGTTGAATCTGAAATGCGACTGAATAACCAAAAAATAGGGATAGAATATTGTGAATTCGCAATGCTACAAGTAGGGGCCATTCAAAGGTATAGGTGTCAAATGGACTGAATTTGGGCGAGTCAAAATGAGCCGAATTAATATATAAATGGGGGCCTATTCATCCAGGGAACACTTTTTCACTTCTTCTGAGATGCTCATTACGAGCTTAGCCCTGCTGCATCTAATAAACTGTTTTTCATCAAATAAATACAGACTTCTTTACTTCTTTTACCCTTCCCTTCCAACATAAGGATCAGAGGTTCTTTTGTTGTCGTTCAATTTGATTTTCTTATCGTTAGCTGATATTTGGATTTCTTTTAACCGAAGACAATAGGTATTTTTGGTTGGTTTAACTTCCTAAGATCAATGTAAAGAAGTTTTTCTTATGCCTATATTATCCTGTAGAATGTTGAGTTCATCCGGGATGGTAGGATGCTTGATTTTGTACATTTTCTTCCACAAAATCAAACCATTTCACTATTCAGATGATATGAAAAGTACCAAACTCCGCTCTTCCATTGAGATGAAGAACATACATCGCCAGCTTCTGTTGTGATTTCATTATTCAGATTATATGAAAAATACCAAAAAACTGAAGGATCACGCGCCTTCTTTGAAATTTCATCCCCTCTAGAGATAAAAAACTGCCCGCTTGAGGCCTTCCTATGGGATTGTCATTCTTGACCTGCTGCTTGACATTTCCCCATGCTAGGCTAAAGTTCCCGGCCTAAGTGGTCCATTTTTGCATCATTTTTCATGTAATTCTACAGTTGATTTTCCATCTTCTTGATGTTTTCGTCTGTAACTTTGGACCTTGATTATGTAATCGTCATTGCAAACATCTAGCTCAGTTGGTTGACTACCTGAACTTTCACTTTGTTGATTTTTTTTTGAGAAAAAGTGACACAGGGGGAGGGTATAGGAGTTGGTTTATTGAGTGAGTCGGCTTTAAAGGCCGGCTAAGTAGAACGTTTAATTGACTTGACATTCAAGGGGAAAGAAAAGATCCCGAAGAAAATCACGAAAAGACTACAACAAGCATTGGAGAAAGCCATAACATGAACTACATAGTTCTTCCAAAGAGTGGTCAACGAAGTTTTTACAGGATAATGACACAGCGGAGTGCTTTTCGATGTTCCCAGAGAACATTATATCTCAAGGAAGTCTACATCATCCTACATGCGAAAAATACACTACTAAAGGCCTCAAATTTAAAATCCAATCCAACAAATCTCCCCCCAAAATAGATCCAAAATTCGTCTTATAAATATCCCCCTTGGTTCACTCTTTGGAGGATGGAAGATAGGAATTGAGAAGTTGGAGACGTGATTTTTACCATCTAAAAACAGAGGTTTTTCTTTTTTACATCGAAAGGGTGAAAAATAGAGAGCTAGTCGTTGAATAATCGCGTGTTAGCAGACACTTTATGTGTTATTCATTCGGTCCAATTTTAATTGTCATATTATGCTTTTCGAAAGTCAATTTGATTAATTTTTCAAGTTAAATTAGATTACACTAAATTTGATATTTTAAACAAAAAATTAGACATTCAAAAACTATACGAAAAATGCTATAATTGCATTCTTATTTCAAATCAATATGATGGAAAAATACGTCGTAAAATCTTAGTCAAAGTTCTTATAATTTATTTTTAAAAAAAAATCATGACAATTAAAAATGGACGGAGTGAGTATAAACTTTCTTAAAGTGAAAATAAGAACAACTTACCCATTTTTTTTCTCTAAATTTTTACATGTTTATCTGTTAAAATCTTTTTAAATTAAGCTTTCTTAATTTTTAAAAAAAATGAAATTGCGATATGTATCCACCCAGTGTTTGATATCCACATTGAAATCCAATTAAATTTGAATACATGCTGAAAAGTCTAACATTTTTGGTAACCGATTTTCTTATAAAGGCGACTTGAATATGAGAAATCTAATTAAAGATGAAGAAGTATGTACCACTCCATCAGAACTCTCGCGAGTAAAATTGAACTGTTATCATTAAATTGAATATCTAATATTTTTAACGTTATAGTATATCATTTCAACCAACAAGGTAGTCATCGTGCCTATTTATGAATTAGCTAAGCAGTTTTCATCATTACAAAGGTAACTTTTTATTAGATTAACTAGCCTACATTTTAAAAAGAAAAAGATAAATCAGAAAAGAGTTATCATATATATTTTTTAGTGTGTAGGTGATTGTCTAAAATTGCTTGGTGTTGAAGACAAGGTGATAAATAATGACGATGAAGAGACAAGCAGGTAAAAGAAAGTCCTTATTTATTTTTGGAGAACTACCTAAATATACTATATTAAAAAAATATTACCATTTATATCAATAAAATATTTTTTACACTTGCTCACTTTTAATACACTAGTTTCTGAATACGTGCTTTGCACGTTTGCCTTATGCAATATTATATAAATTCATTAGAAAGATTAAAGTTCAATAAAAATATGTGTATAATGAGTACAATCTCAAATAAATGTGACTACAATAATTTTTTTTATTATAGAAAACTAAGGTAAAGATGACTAATTGAGAGAAAATACATAAAAAGAAATAAACATAAAAGAAAAAAATAACATACACATTCATTTTAACACTTTAATCATAAGTTCATAAAAATATACAATTCAAAAAGAATACAAAATCTGTAGATAATTTTCTAAGGTTTTCTAGACACCTTCTCTCATATTCAATTAAAATTCAAATGTTTTCTCCATCAAGTCAAACTAAAGCATGATTCAAATAAAAAAATTACTTTCATTTTTATAAAGTGATAAAATCATATTAAGGTAGATATATCATTATACTTTATGTTGATAGTTTCACTACTTTAACCTTAAATGAAATGGATAATATTGGATGTGAGTTTCATGAAATAAGAAAGACGAATTTATATAGATAAAGATAGAGGAATATCAAAACACATATTAAAGTTTTAAATTAAACATTTGAAGGTTATGAATATGATCAAAACACTATGTTAAATAGACAATAAAGTAATACAATCAAAATCTTTCATTCAAAGTAGTAATCTTTTAGCAATCTTTACTTAAATTATTTGTAGTTAAATAAAAATATACTGCATAAACTATTCAAGTATTATCAAACTCGTCATGTATTAATAAAAGTTGTCAATTAAGTAGCACTTAAAAGAATAATAACAAAAAAAAATACAGAATTAAAATCCATAACAATGCACGATGATACAGAATTACAAAAAAATATGAGTTGCATATCAAATTTATTTTAGACAACCATACATTAACTACAAAATGGAAAAGAAAAACCTAAAATCATAAGCTAACATAAAAAAAAAATATAAATCAATATATATGTCATATCTTATATTTCGTTCAAAGTTTAACACTTGAACTATATTGCAAGAAAACTTCTCTTTTTAATTTCAGATCAATATGTTCTTCTCCTCAGTTATCATCTTCACGACATGTATCTATATCATCATCTAGGAAGAGAATAGAAAATAGTAGATGATAGAAAATAAAAAAATATGATAATCTAGGGAGCAATTTACAGATTTTTGTACTGATATTTGACTGTCTTTTCACCAACCAAAATTTATTAATGGAGCACATTGAATTAGGGGTGTGCATTATTTGGATTAAACCGGAAAACCAAACCAAATTCTAATTTAAATGGTTTTTTTGAATTCTTGGTTTGGTTTTGAATTTATAATTTACTTTGTTTAGTTTTTTGGTTTGGTTTCAATTTAGAAAATGAAAATCGAAAAATCAAACCAAACCAAATACATTTTGGTTCAAATTGGGTTGCACTTTTTCAAACCAAAAATTGAAATTCCAAACCGTATAGTATAAAATCAAGCCGAAAAGCCAAATGCACACCCCTACATTGAATCGTGATACATTAATTTTGTTTTAATTTAAAATTCAAAGAGTCATCGAATTGAAAGTTTCCTACATTATTTTGCCTTCTACTCTAATTGAATTTAATCTAATCAATTGTAATTATGATGTCATAACTAAAAAATTTAAGTGTAGTTATTGAAATTTATATTGTAATAAAATTATTCATATTTAATATATATATATATGATTGTACATGACCTTTATCCTATAGGTCCTCCTCAATTAAATATTTACATTGTATGAATTTCTTCGTATGACAATTGTTTTAAGTGCTAAAAATTTAATAATTAAGAAGAAAAAATGTCATGCAGCTCGATGATAATTGGAAAAGGAATGCTCATGAATGAACTTCAAATTTATTACGATAATATTTTAGTGGTATGTGAAAAGTTTTCTATCATGGAACTTAAATTTACTATTTAATAATAATAATAATTATAATTATAATAATATTAATAATAATTATAATTATAATTATAATTATTATTTAATATAACAATAATAATATATTGCATACATAATTCACTTTTAATTCATATTGCAGATTTAACACAGTGTTACTATAAATGGTAAAAAATAAAAATATCGCTAAAATCAGTAATTATTTATTAAAAGGTATCAATCTAAGTAATTTTTCCTTAATTGAATCCTTAATTTTAGGTATATTCAGTTTTTTTTTTTTGAATGAGGAATATTCAGTTACAAAATAAGGAATCAATATTTAAATTCCTAGTTTTAATGATACAATTGTGAAATAAGGAAAAAGAAATATATTTCTCACTATTTTTGTTCATCTAATAATACATTGAACCATTTATTTAGGGAAGATAAACGTAACTAATCAAACACACTTTAATTCAGAAATAGGTTTCCTATAAATTATAAATAGAGAGACGATAGGTCTTTTTTCTTGCAAAAATAATTGTATAAATTTCCATTAACATTAGGTTTTTGATACAATCATGGCTGACTTATTGCCGGGATGTGTCATTCAAAAAATACTCTGTTTGATTAGTTATAAAGAAGCATCTAAGATGAATAGTCTCTACAAAACATGGTCGCAAGCTTGGTTGACTCTTCCCAACTTGGAATTCACAGTAAGTTGTAGGCGAGGCCGGGAAGGTCATACAAAGAAAGTGGATACAATCATGGAGAGATATGGGAAAGGTAAAATTCCTATACATAAGTTTGAATTAACAGAGCTTTTTTCTGATTCTTCCAAACTTTTTCATCTGGTTGATAAGTGGCTCCTCATTGCACTTGAGAATGGTGTAGAACAACTTGTACTTCACTTTACATCATACCCGCCGCCTATTTTAACAATCTTGGCAGCAAAATCATTAAGAGAATTGGTTCTGGACGATTGTACTCTTATGCCTGTGAGTGGGGTTGTGAATTGCAATTCTATGAGAAAGATTTCTCTATCTAATGTGACGTTAGACGAAAACATGATTCAGACTCTACTTGATAGTTGTCCCTTTATTGTCTCTTTCATCCTTAAGGATTGTCCGGGGATGACCGTTCTAAAGATCAAGTCGGATTCCCTCAAGGTCTTGAAGATTATACAATTTTTCCAAACATGTGATATTGATGCTCCAAATTTGGTATACCTTGACTATGCAGGGACTGAAATTCCTCATATTGCAAGAGAAACAAGTCAATTGAAGAACTCAAAAATCATTCTTCATTTTTCCAGTTTAGATACGGAATGGTTTTGTAATTTGAGGAAGTTTCTATCAAATTCGTCCTCTTGGTCTGAAGTTATCCTTTGTTTATCCGACTGCGATGATGAGATCAACATGACAGATTTGCAAATGGACCACATAGGTTCTATTGGATTGGTGGACGTTTTAAATCTCAATATGTTACTGATGGATGAAATTATAGAGTGCTCAACTTTTGTGGATGCTTTACTATGGAGTTGTCATCCTTGTAGACTCAACGTATCCTCAATTGATATTGAAACAGTCACACAGTTAATTGATTGTTTAATGTCTATGAAGAATTCGAGTCATTCCTCTTCTAATGGAAGCACACCTCAGAATAATCAATTAAAAGATATAAAAGTTTTTGATGGAAAAAATCAGCTGCTGCAACTCGAAAGTGAGGAGCTTGCAAAAAGGATTACGAAGGAGCCGGAGAAACCTTATTTTATATTAGATTGGTGATGGAGTTAAGTTGTCTCTATTTCAAATTGAATGCACTTATTCATTTCTAAAATTTACTATTTCATTTGTCAGGACGTAGCCTCGCCTATTTTTAGGTTAGTTATGACGTACACATGACAGTTTTTTTTTGGCACAACATCCAGTTCAGAAAATTGTAAAAGTTGCATTAGTATGAAATTGACAACGCATTAAACTTATTTCTCTGTTTTCCTTCTTCTGAGATGATCATAAAGACTAACAGCACAACTTATTAGAGAGTATATATACCAGTTTCTGTATCAGAAAGAGGTAGTCTGTACTTTCCTTTGAATACCATAGAAAAACAATCCCCCTCCCTACACGTGCACTAACTTCATACTTGCTGCTGCTGGTTGATAACAAAATGAAATAAGAGCTTCCCTTGAAAGGCTATTCATCTCTCACTTGGTGATGCATGACCATATCACCAACGAATTCTGCAAAAAAAAGGTCCAAGTTAGTCAAAGAAGCCATGCCGAAAATAATGAACAAAAATGTAACATAATGAAAGATAAAGGAAAATCAACATCAAGACTGGATAATATATTACTTTAAGTCCTATATATTCATAATTCCCATACTTCCTTTTTTCCATATCATGTTTCATTTTAATAAGACTCGTAAAAAAGTAGGCTCTTGATCAAAAAAATAAACAAACATTCCTCTGTAATGATTTATGTGTCCCTGATAATGATTTTCTTTTTTTTTTTCTATAAAACTTCTCAAAAAGAGATAATCAAAGTCCTAGGATAAGAGAATAATTTGATAATTGGTTGAGTTTTCTCGTCCAGACTTATAATGGTGTACAACTATAAAGTTGTCATGTCAGTGAGTTGGTGAAGTTGTTAGCATACTTCACAAATAGAAACAGACGAGGTAGTTTGTATAGTGGACGATAAATCTTTTTGGTCAATATAATCAAATGACAAACAACAAGAAGATTCATTCATTTAAAAGAAAAGGAGAGTTAGCAAGTCTTCTCAAGAATTCACAAAGAACATTGCAAGGGGTCTGGTCCCTCCAAGACTAAAAATGTGAAAAGGATGACAAGAGAGCTGTCAAAAAAGTTGTCACCTCAGATGTGGTTGGTGCATGTCACTTTAGGGAAGCATACTCTCAGCCAATGGTCATCTCAAGGAGTAAATGCTCATTTTATAAAGTCTCTTATTTAAAACACAAATTGAAACTTTGGCATACAAAAAGTCACAATCTTAAAAAGAAAAGATCATCTTCAAGGAAGAACTCAAGCACAAGAAGACATACAACAAGGACCTGATCAACTGAGAAGTGCTTCCCGTACCTGCTGGTGTTCTTGAATGGTTGTATTGAGCTATAATTGTAGGATTCGTTTCACTCTTGTTAGAAACGTTTCAAATCTTTGTTCGAGTCTTCGTAAGAACATTGATAGAGTTAACTTTGTGTCTTATGGTTAAGGTCTATATTAATCAGTGAGGGTTAGTATAGTGGGTAATGGATGCATTGAATTTGGCTCTTTTAAGCAATAGGAGTACTACTTAGTGTGGGATTAGGGTGTTAATGTTTCACTTTGCTTGAGAAGATCAGTGAAAACAGTTGGAAAATCATGTGTGACATGTTGTGATTTTACTCTCTTCAGCAAAGAGATTTCCACGAAAACTCTTATGCCTGTTTTACATTATGCTATTTATTTTCTGCACTTCAATTCTGTCGAGGGACCTGGTCCTGAGTTCACCGGTGGACGCGTACATTTCAACAGAGGTAGTTGAAAAATAAATTTTAAATACACCCAACTTTTTCAACATTCTCATCTCTGTCTTTGTCTAATGCTTCCCGTGGTCAACTAAAATAGAGTGTGCATGAAAGGTTCAAGCAGCTCATAATATGTCGATGTCAATGGTAGAAAGCAATTACTTGGTGGAACGCTATCATCAATCTTCAAAACTAAAAATTTATCAAGATTTAGATCCTTAATAGTCTTAAGGCTTCAAGGAAAACTCAGTAGGATACATATCATCAAATGTCTCAAATTCAATTTCTGTTTACTAGAGCCGTGATCCATAGAAGTTGCAGTATTGTACCTCTTTGACGTATCTCTTCGGGAACATTCATCAAACAGTTTGACTTTGCTGCATTCAGGGCCTGGTGACTCTTCATCAAGCATTTTGATTGGAGTCTCGGTTGCAGCTCTGTGACTACCTTCGGGCAGCAATTACAGAAAAATTTGTTGAATGCCTTCGGTGACTCAAATGAGCTACAAAGCTAAAGGTGGAAGAAGTTTCCTCTACTTTTTTGTTGAAAACTTTAGTAGACATTTCATCAAACATTATTGTCCACATGGATTGAATGTTCATCTAATAGAATTTTCAAACAGCTCCATATGACTCGACATTTTCCATAGGGCTTGAGTTTCTTCGGCCAAAGGAGAAAGCAATCTCTCGGCTCCATCTTCTGTAGCAAAAATAGAATATATACTGTTCATTTCCGCAATGCAGAGCTAACTTAACTTAGACACTACACCTGAATATTTAATTACGTATTTCACAAATATTGTCACACTACACCTGAATATTTGACTACGTATTGCACAAATATTGTCATTTTGTTAATATTTAAATTTTATATAAGGAAATTAGTAGTACAAGGAAAGTTGGACAGGTAAATATTGTATCAAAATTTTACTAGCATAATAACTCTCTTAACCATAAAGTCATGGACATATATATTTTATCATACCAAATTAAAACCAATAACCTCCCAGACACGACTATAAAATATATCTGACAGAGTTGGTTGAAAACTGCAGAAGCTAGATGATGAAAAGCTGATTAGGAGCAATATTAAGTTTATATTATTATCATACCCCTTCCCTATTTTTATCCGGTGTCTGATATTCATGTGGTGTTGAGGAAGCTCTCTCTATTAAAAGCCTATCAAATTGGCATTCTGTGGAGTCAAACTAAAAACAATAAACCTTGAAAATCAAAACATCTGATTAAGAATGAAAAAATAGTACCACTCCACAACAACTATCCTTAGTAAAATTGAATTGTCATCATTAAGTTGAATATGTAATAACATTAAATCATTCAACCAACAAGATAGTCATCGTGCTATTTATGATTTAGCTTAGCACTTTAGGTAATTTTTATTAGATTAACTAGTCTATTTTTTAAAAAGATAAAGATAATGAGAAAAAAAGTTATTATATTTTTTTGTGTGTTGGTGACAGGGGCGGATTTATTAAGGCTCGTGGGGGTGCCACACCACCCACGAGCTTCGATGGAAACTCTATTTATATATACGTATTTATATACAACATATGTATAAATAACAAATGTGCCACCCACAGAACAAAATTAATCTTTGGCGCTGCGGTAGAGCATCTACTTGATGGATCTTAGGTCGCGTGATCTAGCGTTTCTTTTTATAAATGAGAAGGCACATTTTCTTTGTTTTTTTATTTTTTTTTACTTACTAACTTATTATTAAGATTAATCAATAATTATTTTTAACTAATTTAATTTGATTCTTTAACTTTTTTTTATATGATTAAATATATTATAAAAAAAAATCTCTTCACTGTTAAAATCCTAGCTCTACCTTTAAAATTTTGAAGAACAAAAAAATTGTCATTAATTAAAGCTTCAGCCTTTCGTTCATCGCGCAATCATGCTCTCTCATTCAACCACAAAACGAATAATTCTATCTGAAAATTGATTTAATCAATGAGTCTACTGAGCATTAGAGACGAATTCAAAATTTGAAGATTTTGATGCACCAATACTATCTTAATTTAGGTAGTTTACGAAACTTTTACTATAATAAAATAATGAAATAAGACTAAACTGTATTTCGCGAGTGGTTCCTCTAGCTTGTACCAACTAAACAAGGGCATTTCGCTTCTTATGGGTGCACTGTTGATTATATCCTACTTTACGTATGTTTTTCACGATAGATATACATATATACACGTGATTTCTTTTTGAGGTTAACGGATGCACACATGCACTCCTATCAAATCATAAATGTGCGCCTCTGTTGGGTACCATGTAGGTCCACCTTTGCTTGGCACCCAGTGTCTCTAAATCCTAGATTCGCTTTTGGTTGGGGATTGTCAAAATCCTGTTTGATAAACCAAATAAGAATCCTAAACAAAAGGAAATGGGATTCCTATAAATTATAAGAGGGACTTTCCTTTTAGTGCCTCTTTGCAAAAAAAAAAAAAATTGTAAAAATTTCCATTAACATTAGGGTTGTGAAACAATCATGACTGACTTATTGCCAGAATGTCTCATTCAAAAAATACTCTGTTTGATTGATTATAAAGAAGCAACGAAGATGAGCATTCTCTCCAAAATATGGCTGCAAGCTTGGTCGACTCTTCCCAACTTAAAATTCTTCGTTAATTGTTGGCAAGGCTGGGGAGTGGGTACAAAGATTGTGGACACAATCATTGAGAGACATGAGAAGGGGAAAATTCCTATGCATAACTTTGAATTATCACTGTTTTTTGTTGATTCTCCCAAACTTTTTCCTCTGGTTGATAAGTGACTTCTTAGTGCACTTGAGAATGGTGTAAAAGAACTTGTACTTCACTTTAAATCATACCCGGTGCCTATTTTAACAATATTGGCAGCAAAATCAATAAGAGAATTGGTTCTGCACAATGGTACTCTTATGCCTGTGATTGGGGTTGTGAATTGCAATTCTTTGAGAAAGATTTCTCTATCTAATGTAACATAAGACGAAAACATGCTTAAGACTCTACTTAATAGCTTTCCCTTTATTTTCTCGTTCATCCTTGACAATTGTTCGAGGATGGAAGTTCTAAGTGTTGTTCATCTTGTATTCCAGACATACTTAGAACAAAACTTTGAATATCTTTGTAAGAAAACAAAGTTTAAAAACATTTTCACAACTAGAAAATTAAAACTAGTAGCGAAACTAGAATCAGAAACAGATTTTTTTAAAAAAAAATATACAAAATATTTTTCTTAAAGAAGAATTGTTGTTTAATATGTGTCTAAAGAATCTTACTGATTCCAACAGACTTTGCAGAAACACGAAGTTACCAAGTTTAATGAACCAGTGAAGAACAAAAGAATAGAAGAACTAAAATTAATTTACAAATCTAAAGTTTGTAAAACATGTACCAGAATCTGAAAAAATTTTAATAGGAAAAAGATCAAGTCCACTGAATTCACAGTGTCCCCTTAAGGAAATTATTCCCTTCTAGTATCCGAGGTTTGATTTGGATTGTGACCTCCCAGGGTAAAATGATCTCAATCACCAGAGTATAGATACCAAAAACTCCGGTGTCAGCGAACCACACAACGGCAGTGAAGTACACTTAGAATACTAGAATTAGTAGTTGAAGAAGAAGTCAATGAATTCGATATTAAAATGAGAGGAAATCCCTCAATTTATAGAAGACAAAGGGTGGTGCAAAAAGGTTCTTATTGTGCCTTACCGGAAAGGTTACAAACCTTTGGAAAAGTAACAATCTTTCAGAATGGTCGTCACCTTTCATAAAAGTCACAACTTTCCATAAAAGTCACAACTTTTCATAAAAATTGCAACTTTTCATAAAAGTCACAACTTTTCATCAAAGTCGCAACATTTCATAAAAGTCACAACTCTTCATAAAAGTCGCAACTCTTCATTTTCCATTTACACCTTTTTTAAAATACAACACTAAGATGAAGTTAGATTCTCTCAAGGTCTTGAAGATTATACAATATTTCCAGATATGTGACATTGATGCTCCAAATTTGTTATCCCTTGACTATGCAGGGACTAAAATTCCTCAACTTAACAATATTGCAAGAGAATCAAGCCAATTGAAGAACTCAAAAATCATTCTTCATTTCTCCAGATTAAATACGACATGGTTTTGTAAGTTGAGGAATTTTCTATCATCAAATTCATCCTCTTGGTCTGAAGTTAGCCTTTGTTTATTCGAATGCGAGGATAAGATCAACATGACAGATTTGCAAATGGACCACAACTTATATTCTACTGGATGGGTGGACGTTTTAAATCTCAATATGCTACTCATGGATGAAATTATTGAGTGCCCAACTTTTGTGGATGCGTTGCTATGGAGTTGTCATCTTGGGAGACTCAACTTAATGTCAATTGATATTACAACAGTCACACATTTAATTGATCGTTTAATGTCTATGAAGAATTTGAGTCATTCCTCTTCAAGCACACCTTGGAATAATCAATTAAAAGATATAAATGTTTTTGATGTAAAAAATTAGTCACTGAAACTCGAAAATGAGGAGCTTGCAAAAAGGATTACGAAGGGGGAGAAACCTTATTTTATATTAGATTGTTGATGGAGTTAAGTTGTCTCTATTTCGAATTGAATGCACTTATTCATTTCTAAAATTTATCATTTGTCAGGATGTAGCCTCGCCTATTATTAGGTTAGTGTTATGACGTAAAATACATGACATAGAGTTTTTTTTGGGCACAACATCCAGTTCAAAAAATTATAAAAGTTGCACCAGTATGAAATTGACAACCTATTAAACATGTTATTTGGAATGTTATAAATTTGTCTGAATTCAATCATTCTTTCACCACTTGTAGAACCCAGCACGAGCAGGGTATATTTCTCTGTTTTCCTTCTTCTGAGATGATCATAAAGACTAACAGCACAACTTTTTAGAGAGTATATATACCATTTCTGTATCAGAAAGAGGTAGTTTGTGCTCCCCTTTGAATACCATCGAAAAACAACCACCCTCCCTACACGTGCATTAACTTCATACTTGCTGCTGCTGGTTGATACCAAAATGAAGTAAGAGTTTCCCTTGAAAGGCTATTCATCTCTCACTTGGTGATGCATAACCATATCACCAACGAATTCTGGAAAAAAAGGTCCAAGTTAGTCAAAGAAGCCATGCCGAAAATAATGAACAAAAATGTAACATAATGAAAGATAAAGGAAAATCAACATCAAGACTGGATAATATTTTACTTCAAGTCCTATATATTAATTATTCCCGTACTTCCTTTTTTCCATATCATGTTTCACTTTAATAAGACTCGTAAAAGTAGGCCCTAAATCAGAAAAGTAGCCCTATCAACTTCAAGTGTTACAAATATTCCCCTGCCATAATTTCTGTGTCCCTGATGGTCTTTATGCTTACTTTGTCTAGATGCGATTTTTTTTACAGAAGTTGTCATCAAGGAGCATGACAACTTAAATAGACTCTTCAATTTTGTTTTCAGATGAAAACTTGTAATCATCCTCAATGTCAATTATATTGTTTTATTAAGTTTCGAAGTTGGACAACTCTTGATCTCCATTTGAAGTCATACTTAGTTCCATATCATGAGCAGATGTTGCTACTTCTTCAAACTATTTAGGCTTTAAGCCTTGCAATATGTAACGAAGATCCCAATGCCTACCTTGGATGCATATTTCAATCCCAGAAGTTTCACTAAGGCAATCTTTGCAGTTAAGGCTCAAGCTCCTCCAACAATTTATGAAGTCAATGATTTGTTCATCATTTATTTGACGGGCATTTGCTCCCTTTGTTTCCAACTATCAATGAACTAGAATCAAGGTCTGTTTACCAATCGAAAGCATTGTCCTTAAAGAAGCGGACAAACTGTTTGACAAGGTAATCACCGTGTGTTCCGGCTTTGTTGCAGTTTTCAATGAAGTGTGCTATGTGTTGTTTTGGATTTCCATTGCCGTCGAATTTCTGCAACTTTGGAGGTTGATATCCAACATGTACTTTTAGGTCATCAATTCTTTGGGAATACGACTTTACATATGTGAGAGAAGACTTAGACGTGGACTCAGATTTATCTTTGATAGACTCGTCTATGAAATCCTTCAATTTTCAACATGAATTAGACCTCCACCAGATACTTGAAACTCTTTGATGATCGTTTCTTGTTTTGTGAAGGACTCTCTTTTCTCCTGAGTTTTATGAAGATCTGCACATAATTGGGTGGATTCTCTTTTCTCCATATTCTCCATCATGTTTGTCAACTTGGTAATTTGAACGTCTTGACCTTTGAAGTACTTTGATAGGCCTTCAACTGCTTTCGTTAAAGTTGCAAGCTGTTCTTGTATTGTGGAAGTTTCGACCATCATCGTGTGCATTACCATCGTAGGTGTATTTCTCTGTTTTCCTTCTTCTGAGATGCTCATAAAGACTAACAGCACAACTTATTAGAGAGTATATATACCAGTTTCTTTATCAGAAAGAGGTAGTTTATACTTCCCTACATGTGCATTAACTTCATGCTTGCTGCTGCTGGTTGATACCAAAATTAAATAAGAGTTTCCCTTGAAATGGTGCATCGGGAAAGTCTATTCATTTCCCACTTGGTGATGCATAACAATAGCGTATAAGTACATCCGAATATGTTTGGAACATAGCTGAAAAGCTTGATAACTTCTGGCTTAAATGGATCCATCAAGTGTATATAAATTCCACTTTCTTTAATTATACACATCATCTCAATTAGATAAAGAACTGGTGTATTATAGTTATTGAGGCAAATGTTTATAATGATGAGAACCTTAAAGGCTGGCAACTAGGTTCGTTTAAATACACAAATGGTAATAGTTAAGATAGAAAAATGGAACAAAATTTATCTACGAAGATAATTGGGATGTGAAACTCTCGAAGGAGTGACAATTTCAATGTATTTTTGACCATTATCTTTTTCGAGAAAAATTGATAGTTGGCAAGGAGTATTTAAATAGTCGTCTTGCACATTGGCGAGCTAATAATTGTACTAACAGATAGTCGTCTTGCACAACTATCTCTTATTCTCGATATTGTGTTGGATTGATTGTTATCCACAGACAGTATTGTTGGAAAAATGTGGATAAACACAAAAAAATATATGGTAAAAGTAATGGAAATAAATGGGAAAATAGCGACACTAAGCATTTTACGTGGAAATCCTTCTCAATAAGGGAACAGGGGCCAAGAGAAGGAACTGATATCACTATAGTAAGAAATTTTATACAATGTAGTCACGAATACAATAATCAAAATGACTATTATACACTCAAAAGGAACAACACTCTTTTGGTTTCCACCTTACTAAAATATTGCTCACACTCTATTTTTCTTCACAAACTATTTTTCTTGTATAGTCTATGGAATATCTCACTTTGCTCTCAAAGTGGTTTTTCTCTCAAGTTTGGTGTGTTCTACAAATGAGCAAGAATGCTCTGAAGGATAAAACCATGCTTATGTCACTAATGACATAAGTAAATATAGCAAAGTCAAAAATGGTTGCAAATCTTACCAATTTGTCAACCACCAAATCTTTTATTTTCAACTCCAATTACTATTACTTTTTAACAATTTCTTATAGCAATTGAATAGCTAAAGTTGACCAAAAAATGGAATGGATTCAACAAATCTCCCTCTCCAAACCCATTCACTAGAAAGAGGTATCTTCATTTCCTTTAGAGAGAGTTCATACCCACAAGCTCTTTGCATAACTCAAACTTGTCTTTGGGTATCGTCTTGGTCAGCATATCTGTAGGATTTATACTTGTGTGGATCTTTTTAACGTGAAATGAATTACTCTCCACTTCCTCACGAATCCAATGATATCTGACGTCAATATGTTTTGTTTTTGCATGGTACATGGAGTTCTTACTCAAGTCTATTGCACTTTGGCTGTCACAATAGACAATATACTCCATCTGACCTAAGCCAAGCTCTTGAAGAAATCGCTTTAGCCATATCATCTCCTTGCCGGCTTCAGTAGCCGCAATATACTCAGCTTCAGTTGTAGATAGTGCAACACACTTCTGCAACTATGACTTCCATGATATAGCTCCCCCTGAAAAAATAAACAAATATCCAGTAGTGGATTTTCAGTTATCAAGGTCACCTGCCATATCAGAATCTGTATATCCTTTCAAGATTGGATTTGATGCTCCAAAACACAAACATTCATCTGAGCTTCCTCTAAAATACCTGAGTATCCACTTCACTGCTTTCCAATGCTCTTTCCCGGATTTTCGAGAAATCTACTGACAACACAAACTGTGTGAGCAATATCAGGTCTAGTGCACACCATTGCATACACAAGACTTCCAACGACGGAGGAATATGGAACTTTGGTCATGCTCTCTTTTTCCTCCCTAGTTGTAGGATACATCTTCTTGCTCAACTTCATATGACTACCAAGAGGTGTGCTAACAGGCTTAACATTCTTCATATTGAAGCCCTCTAGTACATGTTTAATGTATTTCTTCTGGGACAAATAAATCTTTCTTTCATCCCTGAGACGAGTAATTCTCATGCCCAAAATTTTTTTGGCATGACCCAAGTCTTTCATAGAAAAAGACTTACACAACTCTTTTTTCAGCTCGTCAATCTTGGAAATATTCTTGCCCACAATCAACATATCATCCACATACAACAAAAGGATGATAAAATCATGGTTAGAAAGTTTTTGTACAAATACACAATGATGAGATGAAGTTTTCTTATAGCCTTGCTCCCCCACAACAGATTCAAACTTCTTGAACCACTGTCTAGGAGATTGCTTTAGGCCATATAGACTCTTTCTGAGTCTGCACACAAAATTTTCTTTACCATCTACTTTGAAGCCCTCAGGTTGTTCCACATAAATATATTCTTCAAGGTCACCGTGAAGGAAAGCCGTCTTCACATATACTACTCAAATTTTTCATCAATTTGAGTAGTAGCTTCTCGGAAATTTCTGTAGTACATTGACTTAAGAATAACAAACTTTTATTTCTCTAATTCTTTTTTAGTTGATATATATCAAATCTAACATGGGTCAAGGTTGAATTTTGGAACTAATAACATTATGGAATAAAACGGATTTATGATTTGATATGGAGGCAGCAGTACTTGCTTAAGTCTCCACCTTTCAACTATTACCATAAAAAAATGGACGTAATGTCACTTATCCATTTCTACAAAGAGAAGTCAGCCTCAACCCAACAACACGAAAGAAATGCGAAAAGTAAGCAAGAGTTAACCATAAAAGTGGAAAAGTTATTCAGTCTAACTGTTATTTGTAGTTTTGATGATTTGACAAACTTAAGGACCTCATAAAGGTACCGGGTTTTTTACTTGAGTATTGCAGGTGTCTTGTTTGAAGTATTGCAGATGAAACAAACCCAGGGACCTAGTAGAGGTACCAGGCTCTCATGATGACGAGCCAGTTGACTGCCAGCTGGAGACGGTACAGAAAGTAGGTGCACACTTCCCGATGGCATCAGAAAGTGTGACCTTTCCAGCCAATGGCAAAGAAGTTTAGGAAAGTGACTTGCCCATATAAAAGGCACTTTCCTAAACATTTGTGAGTAGTTTTTGCAACTTGATAAAACTTTTCAAGAACTCTTGCAAAAGCTAACACAAAGCAAAGACAGAATTATTCCAAGAAAAACAGCAACATCTGGAGCTTTTCGTCTAGTTGTTTAGGAATTTATTCTCTTGTTCTTAAATTGTAAACCACTCCTGAATTTATACAGGATTTGGTGTGTTGTGTTAAAAGTCTAGGTTGTCCAGGTGGGATAGCTTAGTGGGTAGATTGTTTTCTACTTAGGCTTGTTAAGCAATAGAGGGCTATTGCTTAACGGTAAGATTGATAACTCTCTCTTATATTTGGTGTAATCGTTTTTTACTTTTGCTTTTGAAGATTAGTGAAAACGATTGAAAATCATGTGAGGCAGGTCGTGGTTTTAATCCCTTAAGCAAGGAGGTTTCCACGTAAAATCATTGTGTTGATTTTACTGCATTTAACTTTCTGGTAATTTTCTGGAGTGTAGTAAGGGACCTGGTCCATTACTTGTTAAGTGAATGCTCATATTATATCAAGTGGTATCAGAGTAGGCA
The DNA here is from genome assembly GCF_036512215.1 of Solanum lycopersicum. Taxonomy (NCBI): domain Eukaryota; kingdom Viridiplantae; phylum Streptophyta; class Magnoliopsida; order Solanales; family Solanaceae; genus Solanum; species Solanum lycopersicum. Next base: position 58,805,737 of record NC_090808.1, read on the forward strand.
CTATCTATTTGGTTAACACCAAGGAAGTGATATTGCTCTAGAATGGCAGCTCCACTTAACCTCGAGAAGGTCAGTCATCACACAGACCTCCTCATTTCAATGGACACTTCTACAGTTGGTGGAAAGTTAGAATGCACGATTACCTCATGGCTGAAGATAGCGAGTTATGGGATATTGTACTAGATGAACCAAGTGTTCCAATGATGGAAGAAAAGGATGGAGAAAAGACCATTACTGTTCCAAAGCCCAGGCAGAAATATGATGATGCTGACAGGAAAAAGATTGAAAAGGGTTTCAAAGCTAAAACTCTTCTGGTCTGTGGGATAGGACCTGATAAGTACAACAGAGTGTCAGCTTGTGAGTCTGCTAAGGAAATTTGGGATTGCTTGAAGACTGCACATGAAGGAACTGTACAAGTCAAAGAATCTAAGATTGACATGCTTACCTCACAATATGAGAACTTCAAAATGAAGGAAGGAGAAACAATACATGACATGTTCACCAAGTTGTCTTCTATTACAAATGAGCTGCGAAGTCTGGGTGAACCTATAAGCATGACCAAACAAGTCAGGAAAGTGCTTCGAGTTCTTCCAAAGTCTTGGGAGAGCAAAGTTGATGCCATTATAGAAGCCAAGGACTTGAAGGTGCTGACTATGGATGCTTTGATTGGTAACCTTAAAACACATGAGATGAATCGAAACTATGATTTGTCAAAAAGGGAAGTCAAGAAGGACAAGTCATTGATGTTGAAGTATAAATCAGATGAAGATTCAAGTGATGATGATGATATGGCATATCTCATCAGTAGATTTCAAAAAATTGTGAGGAAAAACAAAATTTATAAAAGAGGAACAAATGGGACTCGAAATGCTGCTCAAGGTGATACTTGCTACAAGTGTGGAAAATCTGGGCACTTCATCAGAGAGTGTCCTTTGCTCAAGAATGAAAACAATGAACAGCAAAAACACAAGGGTGACAAAGAAAATAGAAGGGACCTGGTACCTGGTAACAGAGATCGTAAAGCTTCTGCTGATATGGTTGTCAAAAGGGCTCTTGCTGCTTGGGGGGATTCTTCAAGTGATTCAGAAGATCCTGATGAGCCAAAAGATGTGTCTATGGTCGTTGTGCATGAGGAGGAAACTGTCTTCAATGAAATATTTGCTCTCATTGGCACACACAGAAAATAAAGAGGAGGACAATCAGGTAACTCTTCTTGACATGAAAAATGACTTGGATAAATATTCTCTTAAAAAATTGAGAGCTTTGGCAAAAGTCATGCTAGATTCGGTGATAGAGTTAACATCTGAAAGAGATACCATGAATGCTGAGCTTGAAATTTTAACTGAAAACAAAGTTCAATTTGAAGAGACAATGTCAAGAATGGTGTCTCTAGAGTCAAATAACTCTGAACTTAAGAACCAGTTGTATTAGATTACTGAAGAAGCTGAAAAGCTGAATGGAAAATCAAATAGTCTGCAAGCTGAAATTCAAGAAAAATTGAAACACTCTGAAACAAATCTTAGTCTGTCACTTGAAAAGAGTAACAAATTAGAACAGGATATTGTGAAACTTAAGGAAGAACTTGAAAAATCTCTTAAGTGGACCAAATCCTCATAGTTGCTGTCAAATGCGACAAATCAGAGTAATTTCAATAAGAAAGGACTAGGAAGTCTGAACATAAGTCCTCCGTATAATCCTCACAGTAAGTATGTGTTTGTGTCTGATAATCTGCTGTGTCTTCATTGTGGTAAGAACGAACATTTGAAGAATGAGTGTGTTAGCTGGAAAAACTCGTGTGAAAGGTACTCTAATTATGTTGAAAGACAAAATGTACCAAAAGATAGACCTGGTCCTGCAGAGCCTGTCTCAACTCACAGATTTTCAAAGAAAAAATCTGTTCCTGCTCCTATGTCTTTTGTTAAAAAGCTTCAAAATATACCATATTGGACCAAGTACAATATGATCACTCCTTTGTTTGCCCATTGGGAACTCAAGCTGAAATGGGTTCCCAAGCTTAACAAGTGATTTTTGGTGCAGGTGAGTGAGAGCAGCAGTCAATGTTGGTATATGGATAGTGGTTGCTCTAAACATATGACTGGTGATGTAAAGAACTTCCTCTCACTCAAGACCCTCCAAGGAGGAGGTGTCTCATTTGGTGATGGCAAGAAGGGGTACTTTTGGGAGTTGGCAAAGTAGGAAGATCTCTTAAAGATTCAATTGAAAATGTTTACCATGTGGATGGATTGAAGTACAGCTTGCTAAGTGTGTCACAAATCTGTGATAAAGGAAATGAGGTCAAGTTTACTTTTGAGAAATGCACTGTGGTGTGTTTAACTACAAACAAAGTAATTCTCACTGCACACAGAAGTAAAAATATGTATGTGGCAAACTTGGAAATCTCTCATGGAGATGACTTAACATGTCTTAGTGGTCAAAATGAAAATGCTGATCTCTAGCATCGTAGGCTGGGACATGTGAGTTCATCTTTATTGAACAAGTTGATTTCTAAGGACCTGGTCCGAGGTTTGCCCAAAATGAAGTTTGCTGAAAATAAATTATGTGAAGCATGTGTTAAAGGAAAGCAAATCAGATCATCATTTAAGCCCAAGAATCAGGTAACATCATCAAGAACCTTAGAGCTACTTCATATGGACCTTTGTGGACCCTTGAAGGTTCAAAGCAGAAATGGTAAGAAGTACATTTTGGTAATTGTTGATGACTATTCAAGATACACTTGGACGAGATTCTTGATATCAAAGGCAGATACAGCTGATGAGCTGGTGGTATTCTTCAAAATGATTCAAACCAAATTGAATCAAGTTGTTTGCAGCATTCGATCTGATCATGGGACAGAGTTTGAAAACTCAACACTGGATAGATTCTGTATGGAAAATGGTACAAGCCACAATTTCTCTGCTCCAAGAACTCCTCAACAAAATGGAGTAGTGGAAAGAAAGAACAGAACCTTGGTGAATATTGCCAGAACTATGGTTATTGAATCAAATCTTCCTCAAAGTTTCTGGGCTGAAGCTGTTAACACAGCATGTCATGTTACCGTTAGGTGTCTAATAAGAGCTGTGCTGAATAAGACTCCATACGAACTGCTCAACAACAGGAAGCCAATGCTGAGCTATCTTAGAGCATTTGGATGCAGATGTTTTGTGCTGAATAATGAGAAGGATGATTTGGGAAAGTTTGATCCCAAAAGTGATGAAGGAGTATTTGTTGGATATTCTTCATCCAGCAAAGCCTACAGAATATTCAACAAACGAACACAATGCATTGAAGAAAGCATTCATGTTGTCTTTGATGAAAATGGAAGCTTGAAGAATGATGGATCAAATAATGATGATAATGTACTGGAAATGCTCAAATCCAAGAAGACTGAAGAAGCTGAAGCTCATGCAGATCAACAACTGAAAAATGATTGTGATGATCAGAATCATAGTCTACCTGAAGAGGATGCTGAGGTTGAACAGGATGATATGGTACCTGGTACTACTCAAAACTCCAGCCAAAGTACATCAGACTCCCCAGAAGATGATGTCACTCTTGATGAAGAAGAACATGCTGATCTGTCAAATCAGTCTGCTGCAAAGTCAGGATGGAAGCATAGTTCATCACATCCTCTTGATAATCTCATTTCTCCCTTGAATTCTGGAATTCAAACTAGATCAAAAATAAGAAATCTAGTTGCATTCTCAGCATTCATATCATCTATTGAGCCCAAGAATGTTAAAGAAGCTTTAGGTGATGCAGACTGGATCAATTCTATGCAAGAAGAACTCCATCAGTTTGAAAGAAGTAAGGTATGGTACCTGGTTCCTCGACCTGAAGGCAGAACAATAATAGGAACTAGGTGGGTATTCAGAAATAAACTTGATGAAAATGGAGTGATTACTATAAATAAATCCAGGCTGGTGGTGCAAGGATACAATCAAGAAGAAGGAATTGACTATGATGAGACTTTTGCACCTGTTGCCAGAATGGAAGCTATTAGAATCTTAATAGCCTTTGCTGCTTTTATGGGGTTCAAGCTGTATCAAATGGATGTGAAGAGTGCATTTCTAAATGGAGATCTCAAGGAGGAGGTATATGTCAAGCAACCTCCTGGTTTTGAAGATGCAGAGCTACCAAATCACGTGTTCAGATTGAATAAGGCACTATATGGTCTGAAACAAGCTCTAAGAGCATAGTATGAAAGGTTGTCAAAGTTTCTGCTAAAAAATGGTTTCAAAAGAGGCAAGATAGACAATACTTTGTTCTTATTAAAAAGAGAACAAAAATTGCTTATCATTCAAGTCTATGTGGATGACATAATTTTTGGAGCTACTTCAGAACATCTCTGTGAAGAATTCTCATCACTGATGGGAAGGGAGTTTGAAATGAGTATGATGGGTGAGTTGACATTCTTCTTGGGGCTGCAAATCAAGCAATCATCAAATGGGATTTCAATATGCCAGGAGAAGTATATCAAAGAGCTGCTGAAGAAATTCAATATATTTGATTCTAAACCTATTGATACTCCTATGAGAACAAATTCCAAGATTATAGTAGAAGAATCTGATCCCCTTGTGAATCAGACAATGTACAGAGGAATCATTGGTTCCTTGTTATATCTGACTGCTAGCAGACCTGATATTGTGTATAGTGTTGGAATATGTGCCAGGTTTCAAGCATATCCTCGTGATTCTCACCTGAAGGCTGCAAAACGTATTCTTAGATACTTGAAGAAAACAGGGGACCTGGTTCTCTTCTATCCTGCAGGTGATACTTTTGATCTAGTTGGTTTTGCAGATGCTGATTTTGCAGGTTATCAAGTTGACAGGAAGAACACCTCTGGAATGGCTCATTTCCTTGGATCATCACTTATCTCTTGGGGCACCAAGAAGCAGAATTATGTGGCTCTTTCAACTGCTGAAGCTGAATATGTAGCTGCTGCAGCATGCTATTCTCAATTGCTGTGGATCAGGAAACACTTAGAAGATTTTGGAATCCACATCAAAGCAATTCCTCTCATGTGTGACAACACTAGTGCTGTGAGTATGTGAAAGAACCCAGTCCATCATAAGAGAACAAAACACATTGATGTTAGACATCATTTTTTTGAGAGATAATGTTGAGAAGGGAAATATTGTGCTCACACACCGTCCAATGGAGGAACAGATTGCAGACATCTTCACCAAGTCTCTCAGCAAGGATCAATTTGAGAGGAATCAGTTAAAGTTGGGGATGTTGATCTCCAAGTGATGCTTTTAGCCTCCAACAGTGGAACTCCCTTAATGGCTAAAATTGCAATGCAGGTACCCTTTGTGTGAATTTTTAAATATTTGAACAAGATCTCTTTTTGTATCTTTAAATAGGTATACTCTCAGTAGGAACCTGCTCAGCAAAAGAAGAGACTAGAACAATTAAGGAATGAAGTTAAACTCTATCATGGTACCTGGTACCTGTCCACGTGTCAGTCATCGGTTACTCTGACCGATCAGTCCAATCGTTTCTCCCTCAAACGACGCATCCAATCAAGGACCTGGCACCCTTTCACTTCTTTTAAAAAGGGTCTTTTCGCTTTGAAACTCTCATTCGTCTCTTATCTTTATCTCTCTCATTTATCACAAGGCTTATCAAATTCAAAGGCAAATCTGTCTTCTTCTTCTTCTTTTTGTTCTTCAATGAACCCTTCCAGTATCACAAATATGTCTTCCTCTTCATCTTCTTCTAAGCAAATGTTGGATGCACTTAGTGAAATTGAGCCCCTTGCATTCTATTCTCCAACAACTGCTCAAGCCAGACTTCCTCCCCCACCCAGTCCTCCACAAAATACTCCTACGGTGCCCACTGGACCTGGTCCACTTGAAGACATGTTGCCTGACAACATGTTTGAAGGAGATCTACCAAAACATAGGGCTTCTGAGTCTAATATTCTGGCAACGAGTGAGGAACTCGTGATTGAAAGCCTGACAATGATGCGAGAAGAAGCCAGAGCAGAACACACTGATGCACTGGAAAGAGAAGAGGTAAGGCCTTCTCAACCCATTTTCGATATAACCCCCGACTTAGGGCGGTACTCTTCTTCCTCTCCATCTGAATATGCAAGTGAGGAAGAACCATTAAAATGGAAGGTTGAGAGTCAAAAAGGAAAGGAAAAGTTCGTGGAGGAGGCTCCTAGGAGACGACCTAATACAAGGTCTGCTGCACAAAAATTGATGGTAGATGCCTTGAAGGCAAGTGCACGCTCTGCTGCAGTTAGAAGTGCACGAACCTTCAAGGTATCAAATTTTCGAATACCTGAAGAGAAATTGGTTGAGTTTTCGGGAGAAGAGGTTGAAAAGAAAAACAACAAGAAGAAGTCAGAAAAGAAAAGGGAAAGGGTTATAAGGAAGGTTCAAAAGTCACAGTCAAAAGGGAAGAGATCTGAGAAAAAGAGAAAGCGGACAGAGGGACCTGGTCCTCAAGCCAGGAAAGTTGAGAATGTCAACTTGCAGGAAGTAGTTGACAGTCTGCAGAAACAAGTAGTTCTCGCTGGAAGAGTGTTTGATATGGGGATTATCACTCTTCCTGGCATGGATTCTCTGCATGACATGGTGGAGATCCAATCTTGGCTGCACCTCTTCAATAAGAAATCTCCCATCCTCCATGAAGAAGAGGTTCGTGAATTCTATTACAATGTTCAATTCATGGAAAATGGGAGTCTCCTCACACGTGTGAACAATATTGCGATTTCTTTGGATGAGGTAGTGTTGGGCAGAATCCTTAGAGTGCCTACAGAGGGGACCCGATCCGTGCTGAGCAAAACTTGATCTTCAGAATTTGCCTCTATGATTTCTAAGACTCCCACAACTAAGGTTGCTGGGATCTATAAGAAAATTATGAAGAGTGAGTATCAGCTGGTCTTCGAGTTCGTCAACAAAGTGGTCCTTCCTCGCACAGAAAAGAAGACACTTGCTACCGCTGTTGACTTGTACGTAATGGAGATACTGTGCAGCTTTGAGGCTCTGAGCCTTCCTAGTCTCATGATTGAGCACATTCACAAAACAGTTATTGAGAAGAAAGGAGTACATGGAATGGGGTATGGATACTTTCTCACTGAAGTATTCAAGCATTTTCAAATTCCTCTTAGTGTTGGAAAGGTGGGGACAGTTAAACAAACTATCTCTGAGCATACCTTGTTTGAATGTGAATGTATTAAAGGCAGAGGCTTACCAAAAAGCAAGATGGCTCAACTTCTTGAGGACCTGGATCAGCTTAAACATGAGATTGAAGAACTCACTGTGCGGTTGAGTAGTAAAGAGGCTGAAATTGCTGTACTCAAAGCAGAGCTGCTTACTGCACAGAGTGAGGGACCTGGTTCTTCAGTTGTACAAGCTCTGGAGAAAGAGAACAATGAGTTGAAGGCGAAGATAACTGCCCTGCAAGAAAAGGCCATCAAGGATAATGATGCTGCCAATGCACGACTCACTCTTGTTATCCAGTCCCTATATCAAACTCCCCCCCTTTTCCTAAACTTTCAATAAATCCTTCCCCGTGTCATTTTTTTTGTGTGGCTGATCATCGCGTTGATGGATTTTTAGTTTGTCTTTAATGTATTTATGTTATAATGGCATGTTGGTTACTTTATTCCTTTGCTGTTCTTCCTATGTTCTTTTGCAATTGCTTTTCCTCTACTATTTGATTGCTTATTTGCTTTGATCTTACTCAGTATTTATGTTGACTCAACGGTTTACTGCAAAACTTTTTTATGATGCCAAAAGGGGGAAGTAAACTATTAGTAGCTAAATAAGGGGGAAGTAATCTGTTAGTACCTAAATAAAGGGGAATATACAGTAAGGGGGAATACACTGTCAGGGGGAACAATTCTAGTGAAGATCTCAGATCATATCATTGTTTGTCATCATCAAAAAGGGGGAAAATGTTATTTGTAGTTTTGATGATTTGACAAACTTAGGGACCTCATAAAGGTACCGGGTTTTTTACTTGAGTATTGCAGGTGTCTTGTTTGAAGTATTGTAGATGAAACAAACCCAGGGACCTAGTAGAGGTAGCAGGCTCTCATGATGACGAGCCAGTTGACTGCCAGCTGGAGATGGTACAGAAAGTAGGTGCACACTTCCTTATGGCGTCAGAAAGTGTGACCTTTCTAGCCAATGGCAAAGAAGTTTAGGAAAGTGACTTTGCCCATATAAAAGGCACTTTCCTAAACATTTGTGAGTAGTTTTTGCAACTTGATAAAACTTTTCAAGAACTCTTGCAAAAGCTAACACAAAGCAAAGGTAGAATTATTCCAAGAACAACGACAACATCTGGAGCTTTTCGTCTAGTTGTTTAGGAATTTATTCTCTAGTTCTTAAATTGTAAACCACTCCTGAATTTATAAAGGATTTCGTGTGTTGTGTTAAAAGTCTAGGTTGTCCAGGTGGGATAGCTTAGTGGGTAGATTGTTTTCTACTTAGGCTTGTTAAGCAATAGAGGGCGATTGCTTAACGGTAAGATTGATAACTCTTTATTACGTTTGGTGTAATCATGTTTTACTTTTACTTTTGAAGATTAGTGAAAACGATTGAAAATTCTGTGAGACAGGTCGTGGTTTTACTCTCTTAAGCAAGGAGGTTTCCACGTAAAATCATTGTGTTGATTTTACTGCATTTAACTTTCTGGTAATTTTCTGGAGTGTAGTAAGGGACCTGGTCCATTACTTGTTAAGTGAAGGCTCATATTCTATCACTAACAAAACCCACAAAACTACCACAGTTATTCAATCTAACATAACCCACAAAACTTGATTGTCACGTGTACAAGTCACTAATGTATTTTAAAGTTTGGAATGAAAGATAATTACAAGTCTCAATGTATTTGTTTCTCAAATTAAACAAAGTATAAAATAAGGAACAAGAGAGACTGACAAAATGAAAAGAAGCTACTTCTCAATGTATTTCAGAAAGCCTCTGATGTAACTAGAAGAAGAAAAATCATACAGATCCGATTTGGAAACCTACACAAGTGTAGAAACATGAAGTGAGTACCAACCAATGCAGTACTCAACAACTAAATAATCAAGTCAAAACTAGTTAGAATACGACTAATTATTTCATCCTAGTCGAACATGCTCAAACTACAATTGCATAGAAATCATCCCAACATAACAGTTTCACAAGGATTAACAGTTACAGTCCAACGGTTAGAATTTAACAACCAACAAGTATCAAGTATATCAATCACAAGGGCCAAGTATATCAATCAAAATAATCGAGTAGATCAACCACAAACATCAAGTTCATCAAATCACAATAATCAAACACTTGCCGGAACCATTTTCGTTCGGCACAATGTCACTAGTCATAACCATTTAATCTCCATTTACCAAAACTATTTCCTTTCGACACAAAATCATTATCAGAATCATTTTCCAACGGCTTTATATCACATCACTAGTTGGAACCATTGTTCCTCGACATAATAACACATATTTCATCACGGTGCACAACAATCAATGCAAATAAGAAGTATCACAACATAAGGAAACAATAACTCAAGCAATTCAAATCCCAGTAATGCATCAAAGTACTTCATCAATCAACAAAATAGGATCCACAACAAGCAATTCACGAAACATGATTATCAATATGTTGTCATTCTTATTAATCAAGTGAAATAATTGAACCCGTAATCTCATTCTCCTTACTCCCCAACACATACAATGAAGGGAAATACACAATTCTATAAGTTTTACAAGGGTTAGAAGATCACTTGCCTCAATTCAAATCAAAAATCAATTCAAGACTTGAGTCTTTCCTTTCCGAACAATGTCTAAACCCACACAATCTAATTTTATCAAATAATCACAATAAGTTTTTGGAATAACAACATTCAATTCATACAATTTGAAAAATGGTTCAAATCAACTCGAAAGCTCAATTTCAAAAATAAGTTTTGAATCCGAAAATCTTTACTTGAAAATGTTACCCATGGAATTTGAAACTCATTGATGAAAAGTGAAAGAACATTTGAAAAAAAAAAGATTTAAAATCAGTTCACAATCATCATTTTAGCTTAAAACTCAATTTTTTCAAAAAACCTTGCTATTGCCAATCAAAATTCAAGTTTTGATATCAAAACCATAAATACTAAAAATGAAAAATGAAGTTTTAGGGTTATAAAAGCTTATCCAAATGATTTATCATAAGAAACCTCTTCCATATCTCCTCCAAGAGTCATACAAAACTCAAAATAGGGAAAAATAGGGTAAAACCCAGAAATGGCGGACCAAAAAGGGTCTCTAATGTTGCAAATATGGTTGGCAAAAGCGAACTCCAAAACAATTCTTGGCCTTCACTTTTGCAAAGGTCGCGATCGCAAATAGGCCATTCGTTATTGCGAAGGTCTGGAGCCTCACCTCCCTTGCTTTCACGATCAGGGTCCTACAATCGCAAGGTCCGTGAAAGCAAACACCATATTGCAATTGTGAGGTGCAGTAGACTCAAACCTCAACACAATCAGCCCACACAACAATCATTGAATGGACCCTTGTGATTCATTCGGAACCCCATACATACAAATTATATATGTAATTTGACTAAACTCGACTTTTCAGACTCAATGGAACCATCAAAATGCGAATATGAGGTCTCCTTGACCTGAATTTCGTGAAAGTCACAAAATTTAAACATAAAGCCTAAAAATGCTAACTCAAGCGTCAGATCTTTGTAAATCAATCAAGACCTCTCACTTTGGCCTAAAATCATTCCCAAATCCAATATAACTCTTGAAATTTTGATCCAAGCATCTGAACCCGGAATATCGAGCAAAGACAACAATCACCAGCTTCTGACCTCAAATCCTCAAAAGGACTTCAAATTTGAAATCAACAACTCTCTGAATAAATTCCACATTTTGGTGTTGAGTGAAAAGACATAATTTCCTTCAGAATCTTTTTACTCAAATATTTGAAATCAATTTCAAAAACTCATTTAGAAATGACTCGATGTTAATAATAGGAAGGGTAAAATGGTAATTTTATGAAAACTTTCAAAAACCACCAATAAGGTCATTACATACCCTGTCTCTCTTGGATAGAAAAATTTGCAAGTAATTTATTTCAATATGAAAATTCAAATTCAAATTCAAAGTGAAAGAGATTTGTTTGTTAAGTAGCTTTCATTGAGATTTCCCACAAGAAGACTCATTGCAATTACTTGATATTGTTAATACTTCAAGTTGCAAGAAAAAAGATAATTACATGGAAATTTTGTGCAAAAACTTGCTGCTATATTTCCCCTTTTAATAGGCCTTAGGTGACAAGAATCCATATTAATTGGGATCCTGACGTAGATATCAAAAATCGAATGAAAAACCAACTTATTTTTAGAAAAAAAGTCACCTCTTATTCTAAATATCAAGTCCCTCAACATCTTACAATTATAGAAAACAAACATGCTACTTAAAATTGCTTGGCTAAATCAGTAACCGGTCCAATAAATTTATTCTTTGCATTGTTTGATTTTCCCCCCTAATTTTTCTGGAATTTTTCATCAAATTGAATGAATATGTGTGATGTCTATAACAAGACTTGTGCATTTGACATGAGAATAACAAACAATTATTTCCCTATCAAAACTACTATGGATCAAGGTGGAATTCACATTGTGGAATATTAGTTAGTTTAGGAGCTCAATATTAGAAGAGCTCCCCCTCTTTTCTTCGGGAAATCGAGTTAGCTGGCCTGGTTCCCTGTCCCCGATATGTAACGAAAAGATTGATGGGTTTACCACATTCATTCATGAAAGCACTAGCCTCTCTCTGGTGGGCCTTTACTTTTTAAATAGAAGAGGGGGGGTAGTCGCAGCAGGAGAAGCACCCCTAAACCCCTGAGATCACTCGACCCCGACCGGTCAATCTCCTTTTGTTGCTATCTCGTGCGCGAAGGGAGCAACAATGGAGTAAGCTCCCATATCCGTGAAGGACAGCTTTCCAGTAGAGGAAAACTTCTCGTTGCTGCGCTTGCCGTTAAAGAGTGAGATAGTTGGACCTTTGATTAATTAAAATCTCTTTATTTTTTTATTGAACTTCCTTTGGAAATAGGGAAGTTAGAAGGGATGTCTTGGAAGGGACAATAAGGAAACTCGACTTGAACAACGCGTTCCCAGAAAAGCATTTTTTTGAGGATCCGACAACTTATGCAGGAACTTTCCAACAAACCTATTGCTGCTTCCACAGCTAAGAAGGCTTTATTGAAAGCTTTAAAAGAGCCAACCAAGACTGAACACTAGCCTCATTTTGTAGACGGGTTGGGACCGGCCTTCTATCCCGGTGAACAATGTTCCAGTGATTAGGCGGGGACAGGATTCGAACCTGCAATCTTCAGGTCATGAGCCTGATGAGTTGACCACAATCCTAAAAAGAGAATTCATTTTTATTTTTTATGAAATCTTTTTTTCTTGAAACAAGTCTTTATCTTATTTTTCGTATTTTTTTTTGTAAAAACAAATTAATATGAAATGGACGAATGACAGAAATCACATACTTTTAAGGTAAAACTATCATTTGTCCCTTATAAGTTTATAATTACAAAAATCCCTCAAAGTGATACAATAATATAAGCGCTAATACATTAATCTGATGCGCGAGATACATTAATTGTTAAGTAAAATACATTACATTTTATACATGAAACACTAACATGATGTATATTTTATTCATGATACACTAATCTGATGTGCGAGATACATTAATCTGATGCTTGAAAATGAGGAATTTGGAGGATTAGTAAAACTAATGGGGGATAATGGTAATAAGAGAACTTAAAGGTGGGAATTCTTTCATTTTTTCAAAAAAGAATGACTCTGTTTCCTTTTTAGTCTGATTAAAAAAGAATGACCCCTTTCCTTTTTTGGCAACACTTTAACTTCCACGTAGCATGTTTAAGACCACAAGACTAAAGGGCATTTTTATACATTTGACATAACTTTAATTAGAACCACAAGATTTAAAAGTTTTATTTCTTTTCTTAAACTTCGTTCCAAGTCAAATTAGGTCATTCTTTTTTTAAACGAAGGGAATATCATTTTAATGAGTTATTAGTTGTGAAGAGGTCACGAATGTTTGAAGACTCAATATAAAAGTCTATTAATATCCATTACGTTAAATAATTTGGTAGAAAAAAATAAATTATTCATTAATATCATATAATTTTTATAACATCATAATAAATTATACAACTTCACATGTAAATTCATCCCACAAAGATTCAGAAACAAGAAAAAAAAACTAAAGTAAAAACATCTAAAGAATTTTAAAACTTTTATATAAATTTTTTTAGAAAGAGACAATTCCGGTGTAAAGGAATGGAGGAACTTCCTATTATAATAGGCAATAGCTAACAAAAGCATAAATGTGTTTACCTTTTTTGGTTGTTGCAATTACGTCAATAAAAAATGGGATAATGCACAAGTACCCTCTCAATCTATGCCCGGAATCTTAGTGACACACTTATACTATACTAAGGTCTTGTTACCCCTCTGAACTTATTTTATTAATAATTTTCACCCCTTTTTGACCTACGAGGCACTATCCTGTGAGCCGAACGCTGATTGACTTGTTTTTAAGCTAGTGTCACGTAGACCGAAAAGGGGTAGAAAATTACTTATAAAATAAGTTTGGGGGGTGGGGTAATAGGACCTTAGTATAGTATAAGTGTATCTCTGAAATTTCGGGCATAGATTGAGGGAGTACTTGTGCATTTTCCCATAAAAAATTATACATCTGAGAAACTAAGTCTATGCTTTTAACATAAAGTGATTTTGAAAACACCTTTTTGGTATATATAAGTCAGGGAATTACAAAAGTCATCAAATAATTTGATGATATACATAATGTCTATGAGAATTAAATATGTTAAAAGTTGCTATATGTAAAGTTTTTAAATAAAATCTAAATATGTGTGTCATATTAAGATATATGGTAATTTAAAGGGCATTTTTGTTCTTTACTGTTAAAGGATACTCCCTACGTCCCATATTAGATGAACATTATTCTACTTTATACGGTGATTATGAAATCGTTAATAGATGCGTAAATATACCAAAATCACCCCTAACATAGCAACAAAACTTACTTTAGCACTTTAATTACACAAATATGTATTTACCTTCTAATCTTATTTGAAGTGAATTAGTGCGAGGGGCAGAGCTACTTGTATGAAGGGGTTCATCCAAACCCCCTTTGGCGGAAAATTATATTATTTATACATGGTTAAAATAAGTTTATATGTATATATAGTAGATGTCGAACCACCTTTGACTATCTATTTCTACACATTTTCAACCCCCTTATTGAAAATCCTAGCTCCGACTCTGATTAATATCATCCTAAGAATATAATATCAGTCTCATAATGACAAGTATATCACACACGTCACATGACCACATAAGCACAACGTCAAAGCCACATAAGAAATTCTCTAAATTTTGATTTTTGATCATTGCTAAATTCTCAATGCAACTTGGAGTTAGTCAAACAAATATGTGCCTATATATATTTGTATACCTTTATTGAATACTTATCAAGTCTGTAAAGCTAAATATGGGTTATGCAGTTGTGCTCTCTCTCACAAACATCAAACCATTTCCCTTATAAAGTTCAAGAAATCGCTTACTATAAATACCATATCCTCTTATATTTGTGAGAAGCCTTATCCAAAAACGAGTTCATGGAACATGAGCAGAGATTGTTGCTCATGGGATGGAGTCATATGCGATAACATGACTGGAAATGTCATTGAGCTTAACCTCAGTTGTAGCGGGATTGTAGGAAAGATTGATTCCAATAGCAACCTCTTCCAACTCTCTCATCTCCAAAGGCTTGATCTCTCTTATTTAACTCACTTCTTTGGTTCTCACATCTCGCCTGAATTTGGTAGGTTCTCAAACTTGACATATTTTGATCTTTCATGGGCAGGTTTCTCAGGTCAAATTCCTTCTGAAGTCTCTCATCTTTCCAAGTTACACTCTCTCCGTCTCTATGGTTGTTCGTGTGTACGAATTGTAGCCCATGATTTTAAATTGCTCCTTCAGAATTCGATCCAATTAAGAAAGCTTGATCTTAGTAACATAAACATCTCTTCCACCATTCCTCTTAATTTTTCTTCTCATTTAACAACTTCGAGTTTGAAAAATACAGGATTGTATGGGATAATACCCGAGAGTATATTTCACCTACCCAACTTGGAAATACTTTACTTAAGTTTCAACGATTTCCGTGGTTATTTTCCAAAGACCAAATGGAACAGCAGTGCATCTCTTGTAGAGTTAGATCTCCTTGGAGTGAATTTTTATGATAGTTTTGCTAAGTCTGTTGGCTATCTAACTTCGGTGCGTTATTTGTCTCTTCAAACAGGCAACCTTAGAGGGCCTATTCCTGAATCTATTTCTAATCTCACTTGTATAGATTATTTGCACCTTCAAGAAAACTCCCTGAATGGAACAATACCAGCAGGGGTGTTCTCCCTTCAGTAAGTAAGAAATTCCGCAATGTTTGGTTAATGTTAGTGGTCTCGAGGTTCTTGATACGCATCACAACAATCTTATTGGTTCTCTTCAAACAATTTTTAGCAATAATGGAAGTTCATTAATAAACCTCAACTTGCATAGCAATAAATTAGAGGGGAGAATTCCCCGATCATTGGCCAATTGCAAAGAGTTGCAGCTTCTTCATTTAGGTGATAATCATCTCACCGACACATTCCTGATATGGTTGGGAACTCTTCCAAAGCTAAAAGTTTTAATCTTGAGATCAAATTCATTGCATGGGTCCATTCAACCTCCAAGGATTGAAACTATTTTCCCCAAGCTTCAAATCTTAGATTTCTCTGACAATGCCTTCTCCGGAAACTTACCTTCGAATCTGTTTCAACGTCTAGAAGCTATGAGGACAAATGATCCATCAAGGGAAACACAAAGATATCGTGAAATTACGTATTAGTAAGATTTGATTCCAATTACAACCAAGGGATTTGAGGTGAGAATCTTGTATCTGTACACCGTTATCGATTTTTCAAGTAATAAATTTGAAGGACAAATTCCAAGTATCATGGGGGATCTCATTGCAGTTCACACATAAAATTTATCTCATAATGGATTGAAATGCCATATACCACCATCATTAGGAGATTTATATTCAGTTGAATCATTGGATCTATCAGGAAACAAGCTTTCGGGAAAGATACCAGAACAACTGGTTTCTCTTGTGTCTTTCATTCTTAAATCTTTCCCACAATCATCTTCAAGGATGCATCCCTCAACGACCTCAATTTCTCACTTTTGAAAGCAATTTATATGAAGGGAATAATAGATTACATGGATTTCCTATTTCAAAAAATTGTGGAGATGCTAGGGCTTTAAATAAAAATAATGGATTACAAGATGATGAAGAAAGTGATTCTGATTTTAAGAGTGATTTTTGGAAAGCTGATTTTTTGGGCTATGGAAGTGGACTATGTATTGGATTATCCATAATATATCTCATGATTTCATCTGGAAACCCGAAATGGCTTGCAAGAATCATTGTAGAGATGGAGAACAAAATAATGATGGTAAGGAGAAAGAAGTAGTGAAGGCCAAGAAACTATAGCAGAAGAAATATTTTGAACCAAGAATAGTCAGATAAAGTTGGGGTGGGATTGAAGTTATCAAAGATGCATCTGCTGTGAAAATGATAATATTTTGTAAACATGAAATTGATTTATGATAAATTATTTTCTAATGAGATCCGGTGGGTTAGTGCTGGTATGACCATATCCGATTTATGATTTGATATGAAAGTTGCAGTCCTTACATGACTTTTCAACTTTCCTCTCTAATTTAATTCAATATGAAAATTCGTAGTGAAAGAAAGTTGTTTGTTTAAGTAAGTAAACAAACAATTATAGGAGTTATAGATGCTCCAAATTTAGAAGCACTCGAGTATGAGGGATATTTTAATTTACTCCGCAGAAAATTGAAGAACTTCATTTTCGATTGTTGCATGTGTGATTTGGATGCTATGTGGTTTTGTCAGTTAAGGAATATTCTATAAAGTTCAATCTCTTGGTCTCAAGTTTCACTTCTGATACAATATGTGCGTCCACAATCAGTCAATGGACCAGGTCCCTTGAAACAACAAAAATAGTGCAGAAGAGTAAATAATACAGAAAAACCCAACACATGCAGTTTACGAGGAAACCTCCTTGCTCAAGGGAGTAAAACCACAACCAATTGCACAGGATTTTCAGCTGTCTTTACTAATCTTCACAAGCAAAAGTGAAACCCGGTTACAACAATGTGAGAAGAAATTATTAATCTTACGACCAAATAATAACCCTATTGCTTGAAGAGTCTTAGCAAATGACACTCTGCCCACTAAGCTATCACCATTAGACAACTTAGGAATCAACTAAGTAACATGCAGGTTGCCACTAAATCACCACGCTCCGAATGACTTAGACTTAGCTAAGCGGATACCACACGGCCCACTAAACCACCTAATCGGACTTTCCTAGATCATCCTTTACATTGTTCAATATAAAACATTTGCACCCAGAAGCTCTTTGACACATGCATCACACACTTTATAGTCATTGAACTTCTATTTTGGCAAATCACGGACCAGGTCCTAAAAACTAGCTTATTCAATAAAGACGAGCTCACATGACCTAGCCTCCAATGCCATAAGTCAGCATTTTCACTTTGAGAACTAAGGCATGTTATCGTCTACATGAGATGTTTCTAGGTCCGCCACTACATGTTTTTCCACCTTCATGCTATCAGGATCATCTTCTTGGTAGATATCTAGTGACAAAGCACTTTTTTGAGGTAACTTGACTTCGTTTCC
The DNA here is from genome assembly GCF_036512215.1 of Solanum lycopersicum. Classification (NCBI taxonomy): domain Eukaryota; kingdom Viridiplantae; phylum Streptophyta; class Magnoliopsida; order Solanales; family Solanaceae; genus Solanum; species Solanum lycopersicum. The sequence continues at coordinate 58,823,596 of NC_090808.1, forward strand.
CTTATTATATATCGGGGAAACACAGAGAAGACTATACTTTAACTCGCTCACATAATAAAGATTTTCAAGGAAGTCTTCGAGAGATTATCCAACCCTATTACCACCAAGGATATACCCTTTTATTCATCGACAAAAGAGACACCTCTCTCTTGAAGTGCCTTGAGTGAAAGTAAGTTTTTAATGTTCCCAATCATGTGCTTCAAGCATCCACTGTCCATAGATCAGCACTGACTGCTACTTCCTTCACTCCTCTATAACAAATATCACTTGTTAGACTTAGGAACCCATTTTAACATGAGTTCCCAGTAAGTAGATAGAGGTGTAACAAGAGTGTTTCTTGCCCAGTGAGGCAGGTTGGTCCTTTTCCTGTTCAAAGACTTGGGAACAAGAACAGGTCCCCCTTTCAGTCCCTTTTTCTGTCTGGAATAGACTGAAAACTTTTCTTGTGACTTTTTCTAGGCAAGACAATCCCTTTTCAAGTGATCATATCTTCCACACTTTAGATGCAGTAAATTATCTGACACAGACACAGTTTACTGTGAGGGTTGTGGAAAGGAGTAATGTCCACCTAAACATTTTTTGTTGTAGCTGTTTTGACTGGTAATGTTAAAGAGAATTTTAGAGGATTTGGTCTATTTAAGAGAAGTATTGAGTTCTTCCTTAAGAAGGAACATGTCCTTCTCCAGCTGATAGTTTCTTTCCAAAGCTAGAGAAAGTCTGGTCTCAACAGTGTTTAAACTTACTTCTACCTCTGCCTGCAAACTGGTTAACTCCCCCTTTCTTTTCCCTGACTTCTCAATCATTAAGTTCAATTGATATATGATTTCTAGTTTTCGGATTTAAGAACTACCAATTGTTCCTCAATGACCGACATTTGCACAATCATCATAACCTTTTCTTCACTTAGACTATCAAGGCTACTGTTCATAGAGTCTTTTTCGGTAGTTAACTCTTTAACAAAGTCAATGAAAATATTGGCTAGTTTTCTCAATCTTCTAACAAAAAGAGTATACAAGTTTTTCTTAATGTCAAGAAGAGTTACCCCATCTTCATCATTCTCATCATCTGATTTGGCCATGAGGGAAAACATTCCATCAAATATGTTAGCCTCATTTTGAATAACCAACATGGATGCGTCATCAGGACACTCTGATTCATCTGAATCACTTCAGGAGTCTTTGCAGAAAGCAAGATCTTTCTTCACAATATAGCTAGCTGTAACTTTTCTTGCTTTCTTATTGGGGATTGGGTCCCTTTTTCTGCCTTTCTCTCTTCCAGGCCTTCGATAGTTTTTGGCTTCAACCTTATTCTTTGGGCAATCTTTGATGAAATGACCTGGCTTTCCCTACTTGTGGCACAGGTAATTTACATTTGTAGCTCTGTTGCCTTTCATAAACCTCTATGTTTCCTCTCCAATTTTGGTACCTTCTCGTGAGGCATGTCATGTCCTTATGATCTTCATCAAGAGTTTCACCAGATATCATCTTGATAACTAAAGACTTCTCTTTCTTCAACTCCTTCTTTGACGCTTCTTGATTTCTGTTTAGTGGAGCAACCATCTTTCCACAAGAATCTCTCTTGGTGTTAATTAGCTAGAGAGCGCCCTCCCTGATACCAATTGATAGAATATGTGTGTCCATTATTAGTCAATACACCAGGTCTCTTGAAACATCAAGTACAGTGCAGAAGAGTAAACAATACAGAGAACACAACACAGACAGTTTACATGGAAACCTCTTTGCTCAATGGAGTAAAACCACAACGTGTTGCACATGATTTTCAACTGTCTTCATTGATCTTTACAAGTAAAAGTGAAACCAAGTTATAACAATGTGAGAAGAAGTTATTAATCTCACGACCAAGCAATAACCCTATAGTGCTTGAAGAGCCTAAGCAGATGATACTCTGGCCACTAAGCTATCACCACTAGACAACTTATGATTCAACTAAGCAACAAGCAGGTTGTCCACTAAATCACCATGCTCCGGATGACTTAGACTTTGCTAAGCGGATACTACACCACCCACTAAACCACCTAGCTCTAGATGACTTAGAATTTGACTAAGCAACAAAACAATGTTTCCCACTAAATTAGTTAACCCTAATTGATTTAGACTTTTACAAACTCGAAACAAATATATAAATCCTTTATAGATTAGAAACAAATTTACAATGTAACCACGAAAGATATAATCCTAAGACAACTAGATAGCTTGCAGCTCTATCAAATCCCGGTTGCTCTTAGGATAATACTTCTTGAAGATGACCTAAAATCCAAAACTTTGTTTGCCAAAACTGGAGTTTGTGTATTTTTGAAACAGATTATATAAACCAACACAAACTCGTTAAGAAAACCCTGTTGGCTGAAAGTCTGTAGTTCAGAAAAGTTGCTCACCTACCAAATTAGAGGTGACAGCTTTTCTGACGGCTATCTTGTCACCTTTTCATATCGCAGTCTTGTAAGAACTAGGTCCCTTGCAAACTTTTTTGTGAGTTCTTGAAAAGGCTTGCTGGCTGACTTCCTTTTTTTGGATGAATGAATTTAATATGGTGTTTGTCATGTAGAAAATATCATCCATAAAGAAGTGTGTTTGGTATGAAGGAAAACATTTTCTGGAAAATATTTTCCAATTTTCCCATGTTTGGTTGGGACAAAAGTTTTGGAAAATGTTTTCCAAATCAACTCATTTTCCTCAAAATTAAGGAAAATGACTTCCCTTCAAAAATTAAGGAAAACATTTTCCAAAACTCTCCTCCAATTTCAAATTACATTTTTTTTGGGGAAAAACATCAATTTTTAAAAAAAATATTTTTAATTTCAAAATTTTATTTTTTCACCCAATCCCTGACCTCCCCCCCCCATCCACCCACCCACCAACCCCAACCCCTCCCCAAAATATTAATTTTACTTTTTAAAAATATTTTCAATTTCAAAATTTTATTTTTAAAACTCCTACCCCCGCCCCTCCTCCCTCCCACCAAGCCCCCAAAAAATTAATTTTGTTTTTTAAAAATACTATCAACTTTAAATTTTTATTTTTTCACTCCTCCCCCCGCCACCACGCACTACCCCCACCCCACCCCAAAAGAATAATAATTTTGATTTTAAAAAATATTTTCAATTTCATAAATTATTTTCCTCTAGTAAAAATAAAAGATGTCTCTAAAAAATATTTTTCATTTATAAATCAAACACTAAAAATCATTTCCGAAAAATATTTTTTAGTCACCAACCAAACATGAGAAAATAAGTCCAAAATCTACTTGTTTTTCTGGAAAACAATTTCTTGGAGAACATTTTCCATGGAAAACATTTTCCTCCATACCAAACACACCCACAGAGTTATTACCCGTTCGACAAACCCTCCTCCATTCTAATTGGTGTAGTACGTTCACGTCTCACCAACTTCTGACATGACAACTTTACAACCGTACCTCATTTGTATCTGGATATCTGGACGAGAGCACTCTGCTAGGGACAAGGTACCCGCATTTGTGAGATCAAAACACCTAAAATATAACTTCATATTTCCAAATGCAATGAGATCAAAAGGAAGCAATTGAAACAACACCATAGAGTTGCTACCCCCAAGTGGACATTTTAGATGAAGAATTTGAGTCATTCTACTTCTCATGGAAGCAAGCCTCGGCTTAGTCAATTAAACATCAAAACTGAGTCTCTTTGCCTCACACAGAAAGAGAGAGCCTAAGGTTACTGAACAAATCACCAGCATTCTAGTGTCACTGAGACATCCAATGCTTTGTCCAATAAGCAAGACACTTGTATAAAATCCAGGAGTAAGACGACTAATAGCTCAATCCGATCACAAACAACTGTACCCTTAAAATCATCCACAGAGACAAATGATGGAAGCAATAGCACTGCACTTGAATGTTCTCAGACATAACTAGTTGCTCAACCACCTTTTGCTGTTAAGGAAACACAAGGTCAGACAAGTACAAGAAATTGACTCAATACATCCTAGGCGGGCAAGTTGAGTCGTTGAACAACTTACCACCCCAGCAAAACCCGGCTGCTTCAGTTGCAGATATGCCTTTACCTTTTAAAGCAGTGATAATCTTCTTTGCATCTTCAAATCCTTTATCCTAACAGAATAAAGGAAATCCTTGTAAAGTCAAATTCATCTAAGTTTTCGATGCTGCGAAAAGCTAAATTTATTGGCTGATTATATTCGGATATTACTTATGTACAGTTAAAAAATTACTTATGCACATTAGATGTTAATATTTCTCTGGTTCTGTTTGACAGAGTCACAAAGCTGTACTTTGTCGAAATTTTTAATACTTTTGTGACCTTAAGAATGCCCGTTGTAAAGAGCAAGTTCCTTTTGACGGAAACCAAGTAACTCCATGTTACTACTTTTCTCATGCTTTATTCTGCATCAAAAGGCGCAAGATGTATGAACTCTATGCACTCTGCCTCTGCTTTTGGTGCAGTCGACAAAGACTCTAAGAAATTGTCAAATTTAAAACATCCATGACCAACACAGAACTATTAATAGAAAGAATGAATTTAAAATAAGAAATTAATTTCTGAAAACAATACCATATAGTTGTAACAAGAACATGGCTTGTAGCTGCGATAAATCGCTCTAGATATCCTGTGTCAAAAACATTAGATGCACATTAGATGCCTATAGCTATGTATCTCAAGTGATTTTCACATAAGAGTTTGTTTCTACTTACTTTCACAATGAGGTCAATTATGTCGCTTCCTCCGATAGCTTCGGCTTCTTCCTTAATTTTCAAAGCTGAAGCCTTCAGAGATTTGTTCTTGCACTGAACCAACTTAATTTGTTTCAGTGTTTGAATATCTGCAAAGCTAAGTGGGATCTCCTCGAGCTCATGACCTTTTTTTATAACAAGCCTTTCAAGCAGGGGAAAAGATTCCTCAGAGGCATCCCATCTTGAGATGTTTAAACACTCCAATTTCAACAACTTAAGTTTATGGAACGTGACATCTCCGAGGCACCACTCTTTTAATTGAATAAAAGTTGGAAGCACTAATTGGAGATACTCAAGACTTGGTAGTCCCCCAATGGAAGAAACTATGCTTTCTATACGAGTCCCACGCAGTACTAACTTTTTTATATGTAAAGGCAAGCGTAACTTGGATACATTTAACTGGAACGAGTCAATGGAAAGGCGAAGTATTTGAAGCTGGGTAAGACTTTCCAATTGACAAATCTCTACAGAATCTTCATCGCACAAGATGCCGATTTCAAGTTCTTGAAGATTAGGACACCTCCGTAGTAATACATCGACATTATCATCAGCACCAATTTTAATTGCAACTTGCTTTAATATCCTCAAATTTTCCAATTTAGAGGATTCTTCTGATATCCATTTCTTGTTGTTTTTCAAATCAAAAACAACATCATTAATCTCAACATGCCTTAATGTTTTCATTTTCCAAAAAATCGGTGGTAAGACTGTACGGCTGAATGGACACAACACAATTAATGTTTCTATATGGGGAAGATGTGATTCGGGATGAAAATTGAATTTCCTTGCAGAAACTGCTAAGTACTTCAGGTGAATTAGTGCTTGCAATGCAGCTGACGACAACCGACCCACTCTATGGGAACTCAAATTCAAAACCTTAAGAAGTCTCAATTTACTAAACTGTCTGAATGCACTCCAATTAGAAACTTCACCTTTGATTAGTGTCATTCTTAGTGACCTCAAGTGTTGATGGAAGGGCTTCCGCGTTTTGGATGCAATCTCAGAAAGTCCATCACTGAAACTGAAACTCACTCGACTTTCCTTCCAATCGGAAAGTCTGAAGTTGCTATAATTCCCCTTCACAGCCAACATAAACTTTTCTTCTCTACTCCTCTCCAAGCAGAAGTGAAGTACTATATCATGAACCTGAGAGTATTTGACTTTACCATTATATCTTCCTCCCTTTGAAACCATTATCACGTTACTGCTAATAAGATCCATCAAGTAACCTTCAGCTGCTTCCTCCAATCTTCCAGATTCAACATCTTGCACGAAACCTTCCGCAATCCATAAATTTATCAAATTAGATGCTGAAATGTTGTGGTCCTCTGGAAACATCCCCATGTAAAGAAGGCAAGGCTTTAAATAATCGGGTAAGTTATCATAACTTAAGTGCACAGTCCCCCGGCTATACTCTTCAGACTCACCAAGATAGGAATATATAGCATCTTTAACCTCATGCCACCATGATTCTTCCATCTTCTTTTTTATTATTCCAGCTACCAAGATGACCACAAGGGGCAATCCTTTGCATCTTTTTGCAACTTCTAGACTCACATCGTACAGTTCAGACAGGCAAGATTTATTTTGAAACACCTTTTTCTGCAACAATTCCCAACTCTCTTTTAGTGTGAGAAATGGAAGGAAATAAGGATTGGTATGGTGCTTGACATACTCACCTACTTTCTCAAGTCGAGTTGTCACTGTTATTCTTACAATAACTTGTATTTATGAAGTTAATGAACAGAAACAGAAACAAGATGAAGCAGAAAAAATTTAAAATAGAAGAATTAATCCGAGTCCACAGAAACTACTGTGTGTCCTTAAGAAATTTAATCCCCTCACTGTACCCAAGGTTATGGATTAATTTCTCCCAAGATAAAACGGATTAAACCTGTTAAAGAAATAGCGGTACCTCAAACTTCTTTAACTTCAACGAACTGAAGAACAGCAACAAGTCACACAGACTCAGTCGATCGACACTTTGATTTTATTTGAGAGAAAAATAAATGCAGAGAAAGAAAAAAATTTCAGTGATTAAAAAATCAAAAATTTGACTTCCTTTTATAGCCATTTTCAGCAAGGAACATGTCTGTTCAGTGAAATCTGTTCAGACCCATTTTATCCAGAAAGTTGTGTCTTTTGGAAAAAATAACAACTTTTCGAAAAATTGTGTCTGTTAGGAAAATAACTACTTTTTGAAAAGTAACAACTTTTCGAAAAGTAACGACTTTTCGGAAAGAGTAACAACTTTTCGGAATGTTACTGTTACCTGCAAATTTATAAGAAATGACTTTTCATTTGCACTTTGCAAATGACTTTTCATTTTCTCTCCAAAGTAGTTCCCTCACTTTTGATATTTTCTCTTTTTTTTTCCCATTCACACTTGCTAAAACCCAACAATCCCCCACATGAATGGGGAAGGCTATTGTTAAAACATATGCATGAAAAAACTTGTGTGTCTTGTAGGTAAAGGTTAATCGCATCTGGATAAGTAGGTTTCCCTTTAAACTTTCCGTAGTGAACATATATCAGATATACTCGGTCAATCGGTAGATTTGATATCTTTGAACCGTCGAGCTTTGGTGTATACCTAGACAACATATGTCACACAATCAACCCTTGAACTGTTCTTAGTTCTCATTGTTTTGTTCGTTTCAGCCATGAACACATCTTGGATAGTAAGTGCTTAAAGAACTGGCCTTACCGGATTCTCCTTGAAGCGGCTTACACTTCACACTTACATAGGTGATTTCTAAATGTGTTATCCCATAGATACACCATTTGATATTCCTTGTATCAAACTTAGAAACCATTAAAAAGTCCTTATGTCTTTATCCTAGTTACTAAACATTGTCTCATCATGAGAATGGACCATAAAATAATAATAATATTTTATTTTAGTTTTCCTTTGACGATGTTGAACCGTCATCAATGACTTTGTTTTATCTCCTTGAACCTAGATCTTGGGATCTCCAGTCTTCTAGGTAGAGTTACCGCCACGATGACTTGTTCTCGGCCATAGTCCCATTTCCGTCGATGATTTCTCAACTCCCTCTCTATTTAGGCCTTATGTAAGTGGATCCGACACATTATCTTTTGACTTCACATAGTCAATTGTGATAATTCCACTAGAGAGTAGTTGTCTCACAGAGTTATGTCTTCGTCTTATGTGACGAGACTTGCCGTTATACATAATGCTTCCAGCCCTTCCTATTGCAGCTTGACTATCACAATGTATGCATATAGGGGCCATTGGGTTGGGCCAAAATGGAATATCTTCTAAGAAATTCCGGAGCCATTCAGCTTCTTCACCTGCCTTGTCTAAAGCAATGAATTCAGACTCCATTGTAGAGCGAGCTATACATGTTTGTTTGGATGATTTCCAAGATATTGCTCCTCCGCCAATAGTAAAAACGTATCCACTTGTGGATTTTGTTTCAGTTGACCCAGTAATCCAATTTGCATCACTATATCCTTCAAGAACGGCTGGATATCTGTTGTAATGTAAAGCATAGTTTTGAGTGTCATCTAAGTATCCCAAAACTCTCTTCATTGCTAACCAATGATTAGGATTAGGATTACTTGTGTATCGACTCAGTTTACTGATAGCGCAAGCTATGTCTGGTCGTGTACAATTCATGACATACATTAAGCTTCCCAATACGCTAGCATAGTCCAATTGAGACTGACTTTCGCCTTTATTCTTTGCAAGATGAAGATTTACATCAATTGGAGTCTTTGCCCTTTTAAAATTCAAAATTTTGAATTTTTCAAGTATCTTTTGAATATAATGAGTTTGAGACAATGCTAGACCATTAGGAGTTTTAAGAATTTTAATTCCTAATATCACATCAGCAACTCCTAAATCTTTCATATCAAACTTACTAGCAAGCATACGCTTTGTATCTTTTATATTAGCAATGTCTTTGCTCATTATAAGCATATCATCTACATATAGGCATAAAATAACTTCCTGATTTGGAGTATATTTAATGTAAACACATTTATCACATTCATTGATCTTAAATCCATTTGCCAACATGGTTTGATCAAACTTTGCATGCCATTGTTTTGGTGCTTGTTTGGCCCATAAAGTGACTTAATAAGTTTGCACACTTTCTTTTCTTTACCAGGAACTACAAAACCCTCAGGTTGTTCTATGTAAATTTCCTCTTCAAGCTCTCCATTTAAGAATGCTGTTTTCACATCCATTTGATGAATTTCAAGACCGTATACTGCAGCTAGTGCAATTAACATCTGAATTGATGTAATCCTAGTCACTGGCGAATATGTGTCAAAATAATCAAGACCTTCTTTTTGTCTAAAACCTTTGACAACAAGTCTTGCTTTATATTTGTCAATAGTTCCATCGTCTTTCATCTTCCTTTTAAAGATCCATTTTGAACCCAACGGTTTGTTCCCTGGAGGAAGATCAACCAACTCCCAAGTATGATTGCTTAAGATTGATTCAATTTCACTATTAACAGCCTCCTTCCAAGAGGTTGAGTCGCTAGACAACATTGCTTCCTTGAATGTTTGAGGCTCACTTTCAAGAAGAAATGTTACAAAATCTGATCCAAATGAAGTAGATGTCTTTTGACGTTTACTGCGTCTTGGACTTTCTTCATTTTGTTCATTCTCTTTTGGTTGTTCTCTGGGTTGTTTAGATCCCCCACTAGATGACTCAAGTCTAGTTTTATACGAATAGATATGTTTAAAAAATTCAGCACTATCTGATTCCATTACCGTATTATCATGAATATCCGGATGTTCTGACTTATGAACCAAAAAACGACATGCCTTACTGTTTGTGGCATATCCAATGAATACACAATCCACAGTCTTAGGTCCTATTTTTACCTCTTAGGTATAGGAACTTGGACTTTGGCTAGACACCCCCACACTTTGAAATATTTCAAATTGGGTTTTCTACCTTTCCATTTCTCATATGGAATTACATTTGTCTTTGAGTGAGGCACTCTATTAAGTATCTGATTTGCTGTAAGGATAGCTTCCCCCCACAAGTTCTGTGGTAAACCTGAACTTATAAGTAATGCATTCATCATTTCTTTTAAAGTTCGATTTTTTCTTTCTGCAATTCCATTAGACTGAGGAGTGTAGGGAGCAGTAGTTTGATGGATTATTCCATTTTCTAAACATATTTCTGCAAATGGAGATTCATATTCTCCACCTCTATCACTTCTGATCATTTTGATCTTTTTATCTAACTGATTTTCAACTTCAGTTTTATATTGCCTAAATGCATCTATTGCTTCATCCTTACTATTTAGCAAATAGACATAACAATATCTAGTGCAATTGTCAATAAAAGTTATGAAATACTTTTTCCCACCACGTGATGGTGTTGACTTCATGTCACAAATATCAGTGTGAATCAATTCTAAAGGATTTGAATTCCTTTCAACAGATTTATAAGAATGCTTAGCATACTTAGATTCAACACAAATTTGACATTTTGATTTATTGCACTCAAATTTTGGCAAAATATTTAAGTTAATCAGTTTTTGCAAGGTTTTGTTATTAACGTGTCCCAAACGTTCATGCCATAAACATTTAGACTCAAGCAAGTAAGAAGAAGCAAAATATTTATTCATATCAACTGCAATTACATTGAGTTTGAAAAGGTCATCACTAAAGTAGCCTTTTCCTACATACATATTATTTTTGCTTACTACTACTTTATCAGAGACAAATACACATTTAAATCCATTCTTGGTCAGAACTGGAATTGAAACTAAATTTTTTCTCAATTCTGGAACATATGAGACCCTATTCAAAGTCACCACCTTGCCTGATGTCATCTTTAATAGGACTTTGTCAGTTCCTTCCACCTTTGCAACAGCGGAGTTTGCCATAAACAATTTTTCATCTGTAAGTGCTGGAGTATATGATGAAAATAATTTTTTGTTGGCACAAACATGGCATGAGGCACCAGAATCTATCCACCATTCTCTTGGATTTCCAACCAAGTTACATTTTGAAAGCATTGCACATAGATCGTCCATTTCTCCTTTGGATTCAGCCAAGTTTGCTTGATCCTTCTTTTTCTTGTCCTTCTTAGGACCCCGGCATTCATTAGCCCTATGACCATGTTTACCACAATTAAAGCAGTTTCCATTGAATTTCTTCTTAGGAGGATTGCTTTTTGGACCAGATGCTTTCTTTCTTTTCTTTAATTTTGTGGAATCTTCTTCAACAAAATTTACTCCAGATATTGCTGAATTACCACGTGACCTCTTTTCTGCAGCCTTATTATCCTCTTCGATTCTCAACCTTACTATGAAATCTTCAACAGTCATCTCCTTGCGTTTGTGTTTCAAGTAGTTTTTAAAGTCCTTCCACAATGGAGGTAACTTTTCAATAATTGAAGCCACTTGAAAAGCATCATTCACAATTAATCCTACATTAAAGGTTATGTGAGTATTAAGGGAAAACTTAATATTTCTAACATAGGCATTAAATAAATTTATACCTTCAGCAAGGAGATCATGGATTATGACCTGCAATTCTTGAACTTGGGTGACGACAGTCTTACTGTCTATCATCTTAAAGTCCAGAAATTTTGCCACAATGAATTTCTTCATTCCGGCATCTTCTGTTTTGTACTTCTTTTCTAAAGCATCCAGAGTTCTGTTTTTGCATTGCTGTACACATTGTACAGATCATCTTGCAGACCACTCAAAATATAATTTTTACACAAAAAATCTGAGTGTGTCCATCCTTCTGTTACCAAGAATCGTTCATCAACCGGAGTTTCATCTGACATAACAGGAACATTCTCATTGATGAACTTCTGCAGACTCAACGTAGTGAGATAGAAGAACATCTTTTGCTGCCATCTCTTAAAGTCGACTCCAGAAAACTTTGCAGGTTTCTCAGCCGGTGCTAAGGCAGCATTTGAACAATTATGTGCAACCGTTGTTGTTGCAGCACTTACTGTTCCAGCATTTGTTTGACTTGAATTAGTTATTTTTTTCTGTCACAAATGGCAGATAAATTAAGTATTTAAAATACTAACAGTAAAGAACAAATCTTTACACAAACTGTTTCTTATTTAACGATAAAGTTTTGTGTTCTTTTAATCGTTAATCGAATGAATTTTAAAAATTCAATTAGAGTAGAAAACCATAAAGGTTTTAATCTCCAGAAACCTCAAATACAGAAACTGTTAAATTTCTTAAGATTGTTATTCTTACAATAACTTGTATTTATGAAGTTAATGAACAGAAACAGAAACAAGATGAAGCAGAAAAAATTTAAAATAGAAGAATTAATCCGAGTCCACAGAAACTACTGTGTGTCCTTAAGAAATTTAATCCCCTCACTGTACCCAAGGTTATGGATTAATTTCTCCCAAGATAAAACGGATTAAACCTGTTAAAGAAATAGCGGTACCTCAAACTTCTTTAACTTCAATGAACTGAAGAACAGCAACAAGTCACACAGACTCAGTCGATCGACACTTTGATTTTATTTGAGAGAAAAATAAATGCAGAGAAAGAAAAAAATTTCAGTGATTAAAAAATCAAAAATTTGACTTCCTTTTATAGCCATTTTCAGCAAGGAACATGTCTGTTCAATGAAATCTGTTCAGACCCATTTTATCCAGAAAGTTGTGTCTTTTGGAAAAAATTACAACTTTTCGAAAAATTGTGTCTGTTAGGAAAATAACTACTTTTTGAAAAGTAACGACTTTTCGAAAAGTAACGACTTTTCGGAAAGAGTAACAACTTTTTGGAATGTTACCGTTACTTGCAAATTTATAAGAAATGACTTTTCATTTGCACTTTGCAAATGACTTTTCATTTTCTCTCCAAAGTAGTTCCCTCACTTTTGATATTTTCTCTTTTCTTTTCCCATTCACACTTGCTAAAACCCAACAGTCACTACTATTCTACTTCTATTCTCACCATCTGGGAGAGATAACCTTAAGTCATCTCATGCCATACCATCCCACATATCATCCAAGACAATGAAATACCACTTTCCCAATAAGCTTTTCCGCAACATGTCAGCTAGTTCGCCAACCTCATCTACCTTGACCATGAAACCAGTAACTTGACTGAAAATATCTTGTAATAGCTCTTTCCGATTATATGTTTGAGAAATGATGCACCATGCTCGAACATCAAAATGAGAAACAATGATTTCATTATTATACAATAATCTAGCGCAAGTTGTTTTACCTTGTCCACCCATTCCCACAATTGGTATGACATCTAGCTCATTTGTCCCTCGAGTAAGAGAATGAATCATTTTTTCTGCTACTATCCCAAAACCCACTATATCCTCATCATTCATAAGACTATTATGATGTTGATCTGGCATATGTCTAGATGTCTCAATCATAGAGAAGGGTTTAAGAGGAATGTTCTTAAACCTCATCTTGTTCACCTTCATACTAATATGCTTGATCTCTTTTATGATAGCAGGAAGTGAGCAAAAAATATGCCAAAGACCATTATACTGAACAAGAATAGAGTCAATAACAACTTCAGCTTCATATGCCAAATTGATAGTAGCTCTCAGAATATCATGATGCACCTTTTCAACATCTCTGAAAGTCGAATTTAGATATGAGAGCTCTCTCTTTAAAATAACAATATGAGGTTTTATCATGGAATTTAAACCTGATTCAAGTTTCAACATCTCATTCATTTTTCTCAAAAGAGAGACCAGAAAGCTCAATCCACCAACAGCGGGAAACTGAGATGGAATGAATTTGAAGGATTTGTAGTACCTCTCCACTTGTGCCTTCATATTTTCAGTTTTCTCCAATATCTGTACCGTGAAAAAATTTATCGTGCTACTATCATCTTTAATCATATAGCTGGGAATAATCTTTTGAATTACACATAGAACATCACCCACAAGAACTCCCGCCTTTTCCAAGATCTCATTCAACCTCTTTCCGTTAATAAACCTATTTGGTACATCAGAAAGAAAAATCAATAAGAACTCTATCTCCACATCAATATTTCGAGCATAGACATTATTACAAAAGTTCTCCGTTTTTTTGTTTCTGAGATACATCAGCAGATTGTAGAGATGTTTAGAAAATTCTTTTGGTAATTTCTTGTCCTTGAATGTTCTTAATTGAGTAAACTTTGAAGCCTTTAGTTCACCGTGAAAAATCTTCTTCATTTCCAGCTCTACAAGTGCAATTAAGCAAAACAGATAAGAAGGTCTACTCAAGATATCATCTGTTTCATCTTCATCCTCAACTGGACCTATATAATCATCTGAAGCTCTATTATCTTCGTCGTTAACCCAAACAGCAAAACAGAACAGTGCCACATTGTTAGCCATAAACTGAATTAGAATCTCCAAACATTCCAGCTTCTCATAGTCAATATAACCTCTTATCTCGGTGGCATATAAGTATCTCAAGAATCTCATTTTCTTTTGAAGGATTTTCACTTGCTTTGAAAATCAATTTTTCTGAAGGATTCGTTTTTCATTCTTAAACGAAATGTAAGACCTATCCACGCAGATTGGTACATCATTTAGATTTTTGTCGAGGAAATCCATATATTCCAATAGGTAGGAATCACTAAACTCGTAATTGTATCTTAAACTAGTATTACCTTCAGTGAGTTCCTGCAACTGTGGTACTAGCCTTTCGATATTAAGTTCAGTTTGATATTCATTAGGAATTCCACCAAGAACTGACTGAAACATGAACAAAAAGCCAATAAGCTTCCAAGCCTTTACTCCATTGATGAGGCTTGAAGCTTTTACCAAAGAAGAAGAAGAAGACTGAAGAATGAAATTGTTATTTTTGAAATCATACTCTACACGTGATCTGCATTGCTTATATAGCAATCAGATGATGCAAAACAAAATACAAACTAACTAACTAACTCTACACATTAATCGATGTAACAACCTACTAACTTGAAATTACAATAATAGGCCAAACTAACTACTAACTAACTTCAACTTCTAACTAACTTTTGAATAGTTAGTTGCTGCCATTAACTAACTCATCTTCACTTCTTTTAACACACCCCCTCAAGCTGATGAGTGCATAATATTGATCACTCCAAGCTTGCCTAGAAGATGCACATGTTGAACTTGGTTCAGCCCTTTTGTCAATATGTCTGCGAGTTGTTGATGTGTGTGAACATAGGCAGTGTCAACTTGTCCTGCTTTGATCTTATCTCGTATAAAATGGCAATCTATCTCAATGTGTTTTGTCCGTTCGTGTAACACTGGATTAGCTGCTAGTTGTATGGCTGATTTGCTGTCACTGAAGATTGTAATAGGCAGTTGAACATTCACTCCTAATTCCTTGAACAATCCTAGAAGCCAAGTAATTTCTGAGACTGCTGATGCCATACTTCTGTACTCAGCTTCAGCTGAGCTTCTTGAAACAGTTTGTTGTTTCTTTGATTTCCAAGAAACTAAGGACTCTCCAAACTTAATGACATATCTTGTGATGGATCTTCTTGTGTTAGGATAGGATGCCCAATCAGAATCACACCAACAAGTAATTATGTTGGTAGGTTCAGAGTGTAACCACACACCTTGACCAACTGAACCTTTCAAATATCTAATCACTCTAGTGGCTGCTTCCATATGTGATTTCTTGGGAGATTGCATGAATTGGCTTAAGGTTTGCACTGCATAACTTATGTCTGGCCTGGTGATAGTAGCATATAACAACTTACCAACCAACCTTTGATATGAAGTAATGTCATGCAACACATCACCATTAACATAGCCATTTGCTTGATCATGTTCTACAGAAGTTAATCTCAAATTGGACTCCATTGGTGTAGATGCAGGTTTAGCACCTGTTAATCCAGCTTCAACAATAAGTTCCAGTATATACTTCCTTTGATTCAAAATAATTCCTCCAGAGGATCTTAACACTTCAATGCCTAAGAAAAATTTGAGTTCACCTAGATCTTTCAGTTTGAACTGTTTGTGTAGACATGCCTTAACCTTAGCAATCAGTTATGTGTTACTCCCTGTGATCAATAGATCATCTACATAAACTAGAACAATGACAATATCTTCCTCCTTTTTTAGTGTGAACAGTGAGTAGTCATGAGCACTCTGACTAAAACCTATGGCTTGTAACACCTTTGTAAGCTTCAGGTTTTACTATCTTGAGGCTTGTTTAAGTACATATAAAGACTTTAACAACTTGCAGACTTTATTTACACCTGGCTTTGCAAAACCTTCAGGCATTTTCATATAGACTTCTTCATCTAAATCACCCTGTAAGAAAGCATTATAGACATCCATCTGGTACAATGTCCAGCCCTTTGATACTGCCAATGCAATGACACATCTAACTGTTACCATCTTGGCTACTGGAGAAAAAGTGTCATGATAATCCAATCCTTCTTGTTGACTATATCCCTTTGCTACAAGTCTTGCTTTAAACCTTTCTATCTCACCATTTGCCTTATACTTAACTTTATATATCCACTTGGAACCAACTGCATGCATACCTTCTGGTAGTTCAACTACTTGCCATGTATTATTATCTTCAAGAGCTTTGATTTCCTACTTCATAGCATGTATCCACCTTTCATCTTGTGAAGCTTGATTGAAATTCTTAGGTTCTGTATACTCTGAAAGTTTACTCAGAAAACTTCTACATTCAGGTTTTAACTTCTCATAATTCAGATAGCTAGCCATAGGATGTTTAGTGCTACTATGGCCTTTAGTAATAGCATAATCTTTCATCCACATTCTCCTTGATGCTTCTTGAAGATCTTCAAATATAAAAGTCAACATGTGATGGTACAACATGAGTATTTTCAGCAACTTCCTCTATTGTACTTGGTCTAAACATTTGATCTTCTGAAGAATTCTCAGTCTCATTACTCTGGCTGTCTTCATGAACTATACTAGTGTCTGCCGATTCACTATTATCAATCTCAGCTTCAATAGTTTCATTTTCTGCTTTCTCTAAGAGTGAACCATGTACATCAACCAATAGATCAAGTTGAGGCCTCACTTTAGCAAAAGGAAATGTTTCTTCATGAAATACCACATCTCTATTCACATGAACTTTAGTAGAGTGAATATCCAACAACACATATCCTTTCTGCAATTCTGAGTACCCCAAGAGAATAGTTGCACTAGCTCTGGCTGAAAATTTATCTCCTTTAGGCACTTTTGTAGCATAGCAAAGACAACCTATAACCTTTAGATGAGATAAACTAGGTTGTTTACAATAAAGTAGCTCATAGGCACTTTTGTTGGAATTGACTGATGATGGTAATCTATTCATCAAATAAACTGCAGCCTTAATGCAATAACCCCAAAATCTGATAGGTAGATGAGCCTGAAATCTGATTGCTCTTGCAATATTAAGGATGTGTCTGTGCTTTCTTTCAACCACACCATTTTGTTGTGGTGTGTGAGGGTAACTACTCTGATGTAATATTCCCAGTTGATTGAATAGATCTCTACACTGTGAATTAAGGAATTCTGTGCCATTATCTGATCTCACAACTTTGACATGAGAATTGAACTGAGTTTTGATCATTAAAAGAAAATTTTTGATAGCTACAATGGTTTCTGATTTTAACTGCAACAAATGAACCCATACAAATCTACTATAGTCATCTACTATAGTCAAGAAGTAATGCTTTCTATCTAGAGTAGGAGTCTTATAAGGTCCCCATAGATCCATATGAACAACATCAAACATCATGGATGCTCTAGTAGCACTAATAGGAAAAGCAAGTCTAGTTTGCTTAGCTAAAGGACAAACAGGACAATGAACTGATATTCCATCACCTTTACTGCTTGTATCTATCTTGAGAAGTCTTAATATCTGTTGAGATGGATGCCCTAACCTTTTGTGCCATATTTTTGTGTCTTGTATTACAGCTCCTGCAACTACTATTTCTTGAGCACACCTTATCTCTTCCTTTTGTTTAGATGAAAAAGTAGCCTTAAAACTGTATAACCCTCCTTCTTCTCTACCAATCCCCTTCACCCTGCCACTGCAGAGGTCCTGAAATACACAAAAGTCAGGGTAAAAAGATACAAAACAATTTAGTTCTCTTGTAATCTTTGACACTGACAATAGACTGAACTTGAAATCTGTCACATGTAAAACACTTCTGGCCACTTCATTTTCAAATATAGGTGTTTCACCAATATGACTGACTGTAACCTTGTCACCTGTTGGAAGATGAACTTGATTCATTTGTGACTTTGTTAATTCATGCCTCCTAGTTAGTAACTGCTTATTTGCAATGATATGATGAGTTGCACCTGAATCAACAATCCAATCTTGAACAGCAGGATTTGTTATTAGACAAGTTGTAATACCTGCCATATTGACTTGTTTTGTTTCTTGTACATCTTTGTTTAGCATTTTCGTTATTTGGTTATACTCCTTCTCAATGAATGTTTGTCCCTTTGGCACCTTCTGCATGTTATTGTTTTCCACCTGATTATTTGATACAGCATTAGGATGATCACAGTGATCATTAGAGATGTTATTTGCAGCTTGATATCCTCTTCCATATCCACCATTATTTCCTGAACTTTGTCCTCCATATCCATTAAATTGACTTGTGCCTGTACCATTTCTCATGTTTCCATTCCCATTTCCAAAACCTGGTTTCTTCCTTTGTTTCCAGTCACTTGGATAACCAATCAACTTGTAACAATTATCCTTTGTGTGACCTGAGAAATGACAGTAATCACATTTCTTTCCCTTGTAATGTTCCTTTCCAGCTTCTTGATTCCTGTTAACACTCATCACCATAGAACTTGGTTTCTCAACTACATTATCCATATAACTTGAGTGCTGAATTTCATCTTCTATAATCATAGCATAAGCTTGATTCATAGATGGTGTAGTTCCTTTGAGTAGTATTTGTCTCCTAGCCTGATCATATGATTCATTTAGGCCACTTAGGAATTGAATCAATCTCATCTGTTCCAAATGATTATTATACTCCTTCGACTGAGAACAAGAACTACATGGATTTGGAACTATAGCATCATACTCATTCCATAGTGTTTTCAACTTTAAGAAGTAATGAGATACAGAATTTGTACCTTGTGAGAGAGTGGTGATATCTCTATGTAATTGATAGATCCTTACTCTATTCACCTTGTCGAATCTTTTCTTTAGATCATTCCATACTGAGAAAGCATTTGTGGCATACACAATCCCACTAAGTAGCTCTTCACTGACTGTGTTCATCAGCCAAGACAACACAATAGCATTGCAAGTTTCCCATTGCTCATGCAATTCATCTTTGTACAGGGCTTTTGTGCAATCACCAGTTACAAAACCATATTTCCTCTTCCCTAATAATGCAATTCTCATTGCTCTACTCCAAATTCCATAGTTTTCAGATCCAACCAGCTTGATCGGAACTAACACAGCACTAGAACTATCAGAATTTCCAATGAACAATGGATCATTCTGATCGATCTTTACTCCTACCATATCTGTAGATCTTAAGCTACAGATTCTCACAACTTGACAGGGATTTAAACTCCACTAATGATACAGATTACACTGCTCTGATACCATGAACAAAAATCCAATAAGCTTCCAAGCCTTTACTCCATTGATGAGGCTTGAAGCTTTAACCAAAGAAGAAGAAGAAGACTGAAGAATGAAATTGTTATTTTTGAAATCATACTCTACACGTGATCTGCATTGCTTATATAGCAATCAGATGATGCAAAAAAAATACAAACTAACTAACTAACTCTACACATTAATCGATGTAACAACCTACTAACTTGAAATTACAATAATAGGACTAGCTAACTACTAACTAACTTCAACTTCTAACTAACTTTTGAATAGTTAGTTGCTGCCATTAACTAACTCATCTTCACTTCTTTTAACAAAACATTTTCGCAATCAATTGAGCCTTCTTTGTGATTTTCACTAAGGAATCAGGCAAAAGAACATGATGGTATTTGAGAAAAGTTGTGAGAAATCATAGCTCCATTTCAAGTGTCTCAATTTGATCAATCTTGACGCTGTTCAGATTGCCTCTACTCATGATCCTTCTTAGGTGAATCAACATTCGATGTCTTTGTGATTCATCATCTTATGTAGAAAATTCCTGAAAGTTCACCAACTCTTAGAATATTATAAAGAATAACATGTCTTTCAATATCTATTGTTAGAATTTCAATATCAGTAAAGAATTTGTTAACTTCATTCTTATGAACTTGTGTACATATATCCAATAAGAGTGAGTGTCGCTTTCTATATTTAGTAAGTTTTCAATTTGCCAAGTTTATGATGACAAGATTTAATGGACTAAACACATCTTTAATTACAAGATTTAAAAGTCTTGTATTATTTCTTACACTATGTGCCGAGTCAAACTAAAAAACTTAAATTGGAATGGAAGAGTATATAGACTATTTCCTTGAAGTATGAAAATAAACTATGAATCAATAGAACTCACCTCAATCTTGACTTATTGAATCTCCTGTTACTCCTCAGTAGCTCAATAATAGATCGATCGATCGACCGATTATTAACTGATTGGTGGTAGATCAAAATCCTATATGGGACAAGATGTTGTCTAGTACAGAGAGATGGGTGAGGAGATTAAACAATAATTCGAGTTGGCAAATGGGACAAACTGACTGGAATGTGTATTTTATGAGTCTGAATTATTGCATTATTCGTCTATTGATTTATGGTTGGTAAACAACAACTAGCTAGTGCTTTATTAATTAATGATAGTGATTGATGTAGTAAAAATGAAATCAACTTTATCCTTGCTTTGAGATTAAATTTTTTATTATAAATATTTAAAAAGGGAAAATTTATGCGATTAAGCAAGCATATACTAGTTAATTATTTAACATAGTTATAGTTTGAAGAAATTACTTTTCACTGCTACATGTAACTATATTTACGTTGGTCATGTCCAGAATTTGTATAATTCGGTTCATAATTATGTAAATCTAGAATTTGTATATGATTATCCTAGCTTGTATATAATTATCTTGTTGATACATTTGATTTGTATAAGTTCCGAAAAAATCCAAAATGTATAAATGCATAATTTGTATGTACTTACCTTGTTTGTACATTGACAAGCAAATTATACAAACAAACTTATCTTGTTTGTAGAATTAATATCTCAAAAGGTCATTCAACTTTAGAAATTTATCCAGTATAGTCATTAAACTTTATTTGGTATCAATAAAATCACTCAACTTAAACTTTTATGTCAATAAAATCACTCAATTTAAGCATTTATGTCAATAAAGTCACTCAACCAATTTTATCATTAAGAAACAAAATAAATTATTTTTTAATATCTAATCACAATTAAAATAATAAATAAATAGCTTAAATTACTACTTTATTACTATTAGAATACCTGGTCCTAGGACGCCAGTTAGTAGTTTAGTCGTATTAGGATTGTCTTACTAGTTCACTAGTTATTATTCAATTAGACTACTTTAGTTCAGTTCGTTTAGGAGTCTTATTACTTCTGTTGTGACTCTATTTAAGAACTTGATGCCTTCATTAATAAAGTACATTCAGTTCATATGGTATTAGAGCTCTTCACGCTCTAAAGAGTACGATCCAGCTTTTTTTTTCTTCTTTTTCCTCTCTTCACGCAGATCAGCAACAATGACCAACAACAATGGCAACAATCCAAGAGTTGTCAATGCTGATAACACGACAAGCACCAATACTATCATTCAATTCAATCCCACATCCCAATTACCCATCAAACTAAGTGGTGGTCACAACTTCACCACCTGAAAAGCCCAATTTTCCATGATTATGTATGGCTACAACCTCTTTGGCCATCTCGATGGAACCAGTCCGTCCCCTAGTCGCACGATTACCCTCGGAACGAATATCTCTCCCAATCCTGCCTTCTTAACTTGGTTCCGTCAGGATCAACTCATCCAGAATGCTCTCATGGCTTCTGTCGAACCCACTATTGCCCCTACTGTTGCTGCCGCTGACTCGTCTAAATCAGCTTGGGATGCCTTGCAGACCACTTATGCGAACAAATCTCAAACTTGAGTCTTCAGTTTGCGTGATCAGCTTGCCCGTGTCACTAAGGACTCTCGCTCCATTACTGAATATATTCATACTATTCGGTCCTTTTCGGATGAGTTAGCCACTGCTGGTGCTCCTATTTCTTATCCTGAACTCATTGTCAAAATACTTAGTGGTCTAGGTCCTGAATTTCGTGAAATATCTGCTGTCATTCGTGCACGCAATACGCCTATCTCCTATGAGGAACTGTTTGAAAAGTTACTAGACTTTGAACTCTTCCTCCGCCACGAGGATGCTAAGAAACTATCTAGTACCATCACTGCTACAGTTGCTACTCCCACTAAATTAAACTCCAATAATCGCAACAACCGTAGACAAACCAACAACTCTCAACAATGGCGCCAGAACTTGCGTCCAAGTGCTCCACCACAAGGGCAATCCAATTCAAATCCAAACGGTATTATTTGCTGTCAACTATGTAACAGAATTGGCCACACCGCCAATGTTTGCCGCTCGAGATCTCATAATCACTTTGAAGCAAAAGCCAACTATGCCGCTGGGCTTACAACGGAGACCAATACCTGGATAGTTGACTCAGGAGCCACCCATCACATCACGACAGAGCCGCAAAACCTACAACCATACCACGGTAACGAATATGTCTCCATGGGTGATGGTAACAAAATTCCTATCTCTCACACTGGTTCTACTAAATTAAATGCATCAAATAATGTTTTTAAGCTAACTCACACTTTGTGTGCCCCTTCCATCAAACGCAAGCTTATCTCTGTTTCTAAATTCTGTCAAGACAATCTTAAGTCTATTGAATTTTTTCCTTTTAACTTTGTTGTGAAGGATCTGAAAACACGGCAGCCACTGGTGCACGGTCGGACTAACAATGGACTATATGAGTGGCCTGTCTCACATCCCCAAGCTCACATTATCTCCACATCCAGCCCTCTCACTACTTGGCACCAACATCTTAGTCATCCTCACTCTAGAGTTCTTAGGTTTATTTTGAATAAATTCTGGCTATCGTTTCATGATAGAGACAAAAATTTTCATTGTAATTCATGTTTATCTAATAAAGCTCATCGACATCCTTTTACTCAATTACCATTGTGTAGCTCTAAACCACTTCAAATTATTTTCAGTGACTTATGGGGGCCATCACCAGTCTTATCTCTTCATAAAAAGTTGTATTATTGTTTTTTTTTTTACCAATATACGAAGTACACTTGGCTCTACACACTAACAAAGAAAAGTGAAGTTAAAGATATCTTTCAAAAATTTCATCCTATGATGGAAAAACATTTTGACTCTAAAATTTTATCATTGTATACTGATGGCGGAGGTGAGTATAAAAGTCTTGACTCCTATCTTTCACTTCACGGCATTCAACACCTCTCTACCCCTCCCTATACACCCCAACAAGTTGCACTTGCAAAATGGAGACATCGCCATATTGTCGAAACTGCAAGAACACTCTTACATGAGGCGTCTCTCCCACCCCAATTCTGGTCTTTTGCATGCCATCACACTGTCTACCTCATCAATCGTCTTCCAACCTCTTACCTCTATAATCAATCCCCATTCAAAAGATTACTTAGAAAATCACCTAATTATAACTCCCTACGAATTTTGGTTGTTTATGTTATCCATGGCTAAAACCATACTCCAAAAATAAACTTGAATCAAAATCTACCCCATGTGTCTATCTTGGATTCTCACTATCCCATCACTGTCACCAGTGTTTTGACCCAATTTCTGCAAAGGTTAACTTATCTCGAGATGTGCAATTTGTTGAGGATGTTTTTCCATTTAAGACATTGTTCTCCAACATTGCCATTAAATCAACTCACCTGGAATGGGCAACACCAACAATGCCAAGTTCTTCAGACCCCACACCCAAACTTCCCATAATTACAGATCTGCCAACTCCATTAGAAATAGCAGCACGCACTATTGCAGATTTTCCATTACCATCTGCCTCCTCTCCAACCTAGTCCGGAGACAAATTAACTCGCAGTCCTTATCCGACAATGCATCAGCGGCAGCCGCAACAGATTAACCTCTAGCAACTCCTCCCTCTCAAGGTAAATTTTTGTCTTCCTCATCTTCAATAATTCCTGCTTCCCAGAACACCTCTTCTATATCTACTGCCCAACGTTTAGCACTACCACGCCTCCCTACAAACTCTCAAACGCCGATACCAACCAACACACAAAGCAGCTTGTCTCCTCTCCTTGTCTATCACCGTAGAAACACCAACCCACCAACACATATGGATCCTCAACCAGCCTGTCCTACCTTCGAGTTAGAAATCGCTCCTTCACCGCCTCAATGTCCGTCTCCTCCTACCTGTGCTGTCACTCGATCCCAAAATAATATCACAAAACCAAAAAAGACTTTTGATTACCTAGCCAAATTGAATCCCACTGTCACACCCACTACTGTCAAACAAGCACAAAAATATCCAGAGTGGCGTTATGCAATGAAACATGAATTTGATGCTTTAATTAAAAATCAGACTTGGGAACTTGTTCCCCCTGACCCGAATAAAAACATTGTATCCTACAAGTGGCTTTTCAGGATCAAGAGAAATGCTGATGGGTCCATCGAAAGATACAAAGCGCGCCTAGTTGCAAAAGGCTTTACTCAGAGGCCAGGCGTTGACTTTCATGCCACATTCAGCCCTGTCGTCAAGCCCACCACAGTTCGCATTGTCCTCTCTGTGGCACTTCGTCACAACTGGCACCTTTGTCAGCTAGATGTCAATAATGCCTTCCTCCAAGGCAACCTTGAAGAGGAAGTGTACATGGCACAACCTCTGGGGTTTACTAGTGAAGACAAACCAATGCATATATGTCGTCTACGGAAGACAATCTATGGCTTGAAACAGGCTCCTCGGGCGTGGTACAATGCCCTCATGGGTTATCTTTTATCCATAGGCTTTGTTAAGACAAATTTGATGCCTCACTACTTGTCAGACATGGTGCAGGTGATACGCTATTCGTCCTCGTCTATGTCGACGATATTATTATCACTGGGAGCAATACTTTAAGTGTCAATCAGGTTATCACTTCCCTTGCTTCTAAGTTCTCTATTAAAGATTTAGGTAATCTTCACTACTTTCTTGGTGTTGAAGTGATATGCAGCTCCAACGGTTTAATTCTCACCCAAGCAAATTATGTGAATGAAATTTTGAATGATGAGCTAATGAATGACTGAAAGAGTGTTAACACGCCCATGAGTGCATCTGAGTTACTCACCTTGTCTGATGGAACTCACTTGACTGATGCTACACGTTATCGCCGAGTCTTGGGTAGGCTTCAATATCTATCCTTCACTAGACCTGACATAGCCTATGCAGTCAACAAGCTTTCTCAATTTATGCAAGCACCGTCAGACTTTCACTGGAAGGCTGTAAAATGTGTTCTTCGATACCTGCGGGGTACCATTCAACTCGGCCTATGCGTTACTCCCATTGATGAATTCAATCTACATGTGTACTCTGATGAAGATTGGGGTGGGGACATCATTGACAGAGTTTCTACATCTGGTTACATCCTATTTCTTGGTCACAATCCGATTAGTTGGTCATCAAAGAAGCAAAATACTGTCTCACGCTCCTCCACTGAGTCCGAATACAGGGCAGTGGCTAATGCACTTTCTGAAACCTTATGGGTCACCAATCTCCTAAATGAGTTGCGCTTTCCAGTACATCAGCTACCAACAATTTATTGTGACAATCTTGGAGCCACATTCTTGAGCAAGAATCCTGTCCTCCATAGTCGTGTTAAGCATGCTGCTGTGGACTTTCACTTTGTTCGCCACTATGTTGATATTAAAAGGGTTCGTGTTGTTCATGTCCATGGTGCCGATCAAATAGCAGACACCCTCACCAAGGCACTTTCTAAATCTGCTTTTGAGTCTAATTTGTTCAAGTTAGGCTTAGTGACTCATCGTCTAACTTGAGGGGGCATATTAGAACACCTGGTCCTAGGACGCCAATTAGTAGTTTAGTCGTATTAGGATTGTCTTACTAGTTCAGTAGTTATTATTCAATTAGACTACTTTAGTTCAGTTCGTTTAGGAGTCTTATCACTTCCGTTGTAACTCTATTTAAGAACTTGCTGCCTTCATTAATAAAGTACATTCAGTTCATAATTACAATATAAATGTTATAAAATCAAGCTCATTAGAATATAATCATAAAGAGAAGAAGACAAGAGAAGTAGATAGAAGAAGGAGAATTTTCTTCTTATTCAAGTGTATGTAAGTCTCATCTGTATATCTTACAATAGTGAATGAACAATCCTATTTATAGAGTGAGAAATCACTCCAAAAGTCACCATATTAAGTATCATAATAAATAGATACATTATTATCCAAAACGGTTCATGAATCTAGTGAATATGGATGGTTGTTCATGTACCAACCTTATGGAATATCCACTCATTCAATGAATTTATAACACTCCCCTTTGGATGTGCATAGATAATGTGCCTCGTTAAAACCTTACAAGGAAAAACCCCGTGGGAAAAAATTCTAGTGAAGGAAAAAGAGTACATATATCTTTTGATACGCACTATTTGTTGCCTCATTAAAAACCTTGCCAGGAAAACCCAGTGGGAAAAAACTCGGTCAAGGGAAAAAGAGTGCAACGCGTATTATACTCCCCCTGATTAAAACATCACTTAATTTCTTGTGATGATGTCTCTAATCTTCGTACATTGTGGTTGATATATTCTTTTTCAAAGAAAAACCACACATTTCTTGAATATGGTGTGTCATTTATCTCAACCAGACGCACTTTCGTCTTGCTTCATGGAGGATTTTTATTTCTGCATAGCAACATTTGCTTCATCGATCGCCAGGATATTATTGTGCCTCCACATGCAAACACATAGCGTGCTTGAGATAGAGCTTTATGAGGATCAGATAAATATTCTGCCTCTGCGTAATCAATCAATTTTGTCTTGGATTCCTCGGGATAGAATAAACCCATAACTATGGTCCTTCGAGGATATTCAATCATGTGTTCAACACCATTTCAATGTCTTTTTATTGGGGAGAAACTGAATCTTGCCAGTAAATTTACTGCAAAACAAATATCTGGTCAAATATTGTTAGTAAGATGCTGATTGCACCAAGATAGAGTTTCATCACCAAGAAACTCTTCATCCTTCTTTTGAGATCAAACTGAATCATCATTTATGTCAAGTGATCTCATAATCATTGGGGTACTTAATGAATGTGATATATCCACATAAAATTGCATCAAAATTTTTCAGTGTATGTGCACTTTAGATAAATATTTTATTTGTCAAATTATCAATATGTAGGTCAATACAAAATTTTATCTTATCAAGACCTTTTCATAAAAATACAAGGACAATTAGGGTCATTCTTTTGTACCATTTTTCTTCCTTGACTATTTCAATCTATATAAGGATTCTTGAAGCTTTATTGGAAAAGATTCTTTCAAACTGTTATATGCTTCAGACACCTCGATTGTTTCAAGGATTTTCATATAACCTTCATTGTCTTTCTAGACATTACAATTATTCATTTACATGCATTCAAGTTTTCATATGTTGCCAGATCAAAACAAACCTCATTGCATCCACCAAAGGAGAAAACATCTCCACTAATGTCGGGATTTTTGCAATAAACCTTTATGTCCCAAGGCACAAATCGTATTTGATATCTTACGGTTATACTATCGCATAATAATTTATTTGTACCCCACTGACATTATACCTTGATTCATGGACTACCAGTCCAAAATATCACTTTTCTAAGTGAAACAAAATATACTTGAATTGTGCATTTTACTTGGCCAACCATTTATCTGTCCACACTAAATGACAGATTTGAATTCAAGATCCTCATCACAATTTATATCATTGAGCGCTACCTCATATCAAAGATACCGTCGACGGTTATTTGATATCGATTCCAACAAGACATAACTTATCAAGATCTCTTCATTTTTCATTATTTTAGATACCTGAACCTTTTTCAAGATTTTATGAAGTGTTATGTCAATTTGCTCTTTTATAGCACCAGCCTCATTATCATGACCATATTGATCATTTGCTCCTTCCTTCTTCAAGAAATTTTATATTTGGAATCGATTGATCTATTACGCTTCTGGCATATCATAGACTCTGTCCTTCAAGGACTTCACACTGGAGCATTTGCAGCTGAATTATATCATAGGGTCAGTGCATTCATCTGGCAACTGATTTGCAACATTATGCAACTGAATTATCCCTTGAACTTTAAGTTCACATATTTATTTAACGAGGATCTAGATAATTCATAATTAACCTCACACATAATTTTGAGCTGTCAATCATCTCTCCCCCTAATGTTAGAAAATCTAACATTCATTCCAACCTTATTTGGAAGTTCATCTTTGTGCGTGGTGGAGCAATTAAAATCATAACCACACATTCAACATTTTAGATGAAAATTATATGGTTCCTGACCCCGAACCAATTTTAATGGGGAAACCTTGTTGGTTTGATGCATACATATGTTCATACATGTTAAAATTAAAATTATCTCATATCAAATATTATTTGGGAGTTTTGTTCTCATAACCATGATTTAGCTATAATTGGAGGCATACAATTTCTGCTAAATCAACCAGCATTATCAATATAATTTCATAGTTTGGAACTGTGCTCTAAATTTTAACAATTCGAGCAAATAACCTTACAATAACCAATTTGTAAGTTGACAACAAAATACATGTAACCATCGCATAGATGCATCAATCATATAGTTGCAAATGATCCACATGACAGGTGAACGGGCCCATATTCACCCTTTTATATTTTCCAAAATTTTTAGGGTATTACAGTCTCAACCTTAACTGGTACAATGATCATTTTATCAAGAGAACAAGCAACACAAAAGAATTATTGAAGAATCTTTATTTGTTCATCATATAAATCACTTGAATTCTCAATCACATTTGCATCACATTTAATCGGAATGGTCAACCAGTCATGCCAACTGATCTTTATTTTAGTACACATATAATTTACTTTTACATATGATTTCATCAGCATGTACATGTTTGTATGTAACAAACAAGAGGAAAAGTGGGGTAATCTTTTACATAAACATTGATAACCATCTTCGGTTGTCGTGATTTATAGTCTCAATATTTATTTTCAATTCATCCGAAACTTAAAAAGTTTCTTTTGAGACTTACTACAACCCAATATTATTCCTTTGATAATAGCACAACTGGTTAGATCTTGCAATTAATTTTGTGTACTATTACATATTGCATGACACCATCCCTATGGTGAGCATCTCCTTCAAGGAGGAAATTATATTATTATTGTCATGCTCAAAATCATTACGAGCAAGACGTCTTTCTTGCTTTACTTTTGTTGTACCATAGGTACACAACCAATGACAAATTTGTATTGCCACACAATCAATCCTTATAGGCAAGAACTATTTCTTTCTTTTTCCCTTTCAGTAGTTCACAATAAACATACCATAGTGACGTATAAAACGTACCATTACAATTAGCCATTTCTGCCAAATAAAATTTAATTCCTCTCAAATCTCCTGTAGAGATGAGAAATGACATATATCATTTTTTCTCAAACCTTCCATAGAGGTGAGGTGTGGCATATATCCAACCTATAATGATTTTATCACATCTGGACCTATTCTCTTATAGAATGGTCGAGTATTCACGATACTCATCACAATTCACATTCTCTTCAAGGAATGAACTAGTTATTTATATATACTTCATAAATTTGCATTATAAGCACATTGTCATGGCTTTAAAATTCATCATATTTCCATGACACACCTCAACATCACTTTGAAAGATCAAGTGTACCATCACTTTATCTTCTTGTATCATGATAGAGGATTTATAAACTTGTCAAATTATTGTGTTGACAATGTTCACAAGTCTAATGACCTTTCATACCATTTTGATAATAAAAATTGTCTTCACATTTTGAAGGACTATTTGAAGAACTCATAGTGTTCTTCCTTTTATCATTACCACAATGATGACTATTATAATTTTGTCCCTCCACGCCCTTATTTATATCATTAATTATTTGTCATCTTTCAGACTAATCATTCACTACTACCACATTCATATGATTGAATAGAGCAAGTCAACAGGCGGATTTCAGAGTTATCACATGTTGCTACCACATTCTTTTCAAGGAATTGAGAAATTCAATATGATGAATTTCAAGACATTTCATCAAAAATATATTATTTTTCTTAGTCATCGTTTTATCATCGCTATGGTTCATTGGCTCAACCTCAATGTCTTACCTATATAAGGCATGTTACGCCATAATTCTATGGGACTTGAACCCAATCACGATGCATCAAAACCCTAATTGATGTCTTACCCTTCTGGTGCGATAGAACTTGAATATATCGTCTTATCCTCAAATATTTTTCATTATGGTGCATCCGGACTTTAACCTGGTGTCTTAACCTTTTGGTGCGATGAAACTTGAATCCATCGTCTTACCCTTAACCAACAGTATAATAAATCGAAGTACAACATGATTTATTCTTTAAAACTTTCAAAACAATCAAAATAATATTCAAACTCATGCTATTAAAATTTTGTACCTTCTTCCATTTAAGAAGTTTTGTATAGCATGTCATATTCAACCAATAGTAGTATATGTTTTCGGTTCTTGATAATTGGTAGTGACTGAATACTATTTTATTCTAAATCATAAAATATTTTAGAAAATACATACCTGATTTTATGCATATATACTTTCATCGTCATAACGAGATCAACCAAAATATGAGCTAAAGAAAAAAAAGAACTCACTCTCAATTAGATAGAGACTCGTGCTGATAACGTGTTATAAAATCAAGCTCATTAGAATATAATCATAAAGAGAAGAAGACAAGAGAAGTAGATAGAAGAAGGGGAATTTTCTTATTATTCAAGTGTATGTAAGTCTCATTTGTATATCATACATTAGTGAATGAACAATCCTATTTATAGAGTGAGAAATCACTCCAAAAGTCACCATATTAAGTATCATAATAAATAGATACATTCTTATCCAAAACGGTTCATGAATCTAGTGAATATGGATGGTTGTTCATGTACCAACCTTATGGACTATCCACTCATTCAATGAATTTATAATAATAAAATATTAATAGATAATTTCATCAGTTTCATTTGATAAATTAATACTGCTTCGTTGCAATGATGCCTACCACTTGATCTGATAAATTACCACTGCTTCATTTGACGGTATAACAACACTTGTTGTGATAGTTTAATCAATTTCTTTATTTGTGTGAACGATGCCAGCTTGGAGAATTTTAGATTCAAAGTTTGATAGATTAATCTTTTATTTTCAATTTTATATTATTTTTTATTTAATAGTTGGCAAAATGGACTGATGGACTTTGTAAGAATTATTATTATTTATTATTAATTATTTCTCACTTATGACCCAAGTTTACTTATAATCCAAGTAATATTATAAATAGTATTTAATAAGAAATTGATTTTGTCCATACATTGGTTACTTGATGAATGTACCAGATTAATCATGACCTCTATAAATTGGTCCTCCCTCTACCCATTAAGGTTACCACATATTCTCTACATTAATTTCATCACTGACGGTTGTGGTTAACATAAAGTTAGAGTAAGGAGGTAGAAATCAATTTACAACTAAAGCTTCCGATTTTCTCTGTGATGATATTTTCCTCATCAGGTATGTACCCTTAACGATCTCTATGTAAGATTATCATATTCAAAATTCTGATATTATGTATTAAAGCATTTAATCTTACATGTGGCATCAGAGTCTGGATTGTTTGGGCATATAATCTTCATAAATTATATAACCACATCAACTTTGGTAGGGTAATAAAGAGTAATTACCGTCCACCATCCCTAAATAAATAAGTAATTATGTTTTGTTTTAGATTGAACAAATATTGAAATTTTTTAGGGAAAATTATATGAAATGGCAAACATTCATAACTAATTATATATCAGGGGTATAGTTTAATTTATTTACATTATATAATTATAGTTTATTTTATTTTGCTATAATTAATGGGGGTCCACGACCTATTATATAACCAATTGTATAAAAATCTTATTTTCTAATTTTGTATATAATTATACACAATCTAATTTTCTCTCTCCTATTCACAATTAATTTTCTCTCTCCTTTCCTCATTCTAACGTCTTCTCCTACATTTAATACTCCAATATCAGATTTGAATTTTGAATTTTTGTCCAAAATTTCAGTAATCCCTCCTGAAGTTGAAATCTCCTCCTTAAGTTGAAGTCAATTTCGTAAGTTATCCTTAATTTTAGTTGTTTACCTTTTTTTCTAACTTATCTAAAAATTGTATATGTGTTCTTTTTTTTTCATATATTTTGATGAAATAATCATTTTTTTGTTCTTGATAGATCTAAAATTCGTTAAACAATGAACGAATCGTCTACATCTTTGAGGATTACCAGAGGTAGTCCTTTGCATGTCAATGTTGTTGACATTTTACTATCCTTTTCAATGGGGCTAACTCAAGAATTTGGGGTTAATGTAGGGTCTTTGGGAAAATCAAAACAACTTATACAAGAACAAACCATGGAAGAGCTGAGATCAAAGAAAAAAAAACGACCCTATGGCAGTTCAACAAGTTATTAAAAATGCCAAAGCTAGAGGCATTAAAATTGTACAAGGTACAAGAAAGAGGAAAGTTGTACTATTTGAATCAGAGGAAAATGATTGTGAAGTCGGATCTGAAGAACTTCATAATCATTAGATAGTGTCTTAAAACACAAACTTAGATACAATTTTTTTGTTAATTAGTTGTCAATATACAAAAACCATTAAATTAAGTATTGTATATAGTATATTCCATGTGAGTAATTGTATATAGTATATTGCATGTTTATGTTATTTTTTATTTTTGTATATATATATATACAAAATAGTAATTGGACTTAGTTATACAGATGGAAAATTTGAATATATGATTAGAATTTGTATATTCTATTAGTTATATACAAATTTTTGAAGTTAGTATATATTAAGTTTACATACATATACAAAAATTGATATGTACATGTCTGTTTTAATAGCTAGTAGTAGGGATTGTATATAGATGGGAAAATATCATTTGTGATTATAATTTTGTATATTGTAGTAGTTATATATAAATTATCGAATATAATGTATTGAACATGCATATACAATTAATAAAAACATTGAATAAGTGTTAGTATATACTATATACAATTAAAAACCTGAATAACATATATCTCTTGTTATACAAATTCGTAAAATGCATTTTTGTACATGTATATATTTATTCAATAAGATTGTATATGTATAGTTATTGCAATCTAATTGGATGTGCATATACAATAAAAGACATTGAATACGTGCTGGTATATACTATATACAAAAAAGGTAAGTTCATATATATAAACAGAAAATAATCTGTGAATGAATTTTTATTTTTATTTTTTTTGTATATATAGGTAGGTATGTATATACACAAATTAATTTGTACATGACTTATTATAAACAAATTTTTTTAAAAAATTTGAACGTATGGCTTGAAAATAGGGAAATTTCCCTAAAATTGTGGCATTATCTTGATTTATTGTTACCATATTTAATGCTTCAGTTACAAACAACTTTTTAAAATAGAATTGTATAAATAATAATAAAAAAATTTATATACAAAATTAAAGATACCTTTAATAACTTAACTATACCCATATTATGTAATTAGGTAAACTATACCCATATAATGTTATTTAATCTAATAAGTTTGCCATATATGAAATTTTCCCAATTTTTTAACCCATAATGTAATAATTATGTTTTCTTTTAGATTGTGCACTAAATTAAATTGGTCATTATACTAAGTAATAAATAATATGTGTGTACTTAGTGCAATATAGTTTGTTAGTCACCAAAGTGGTCAAACTAGAAAATTAATGTTTACACATATAATATTTATGATCACTTGACATATGTGGATTAGTAAAATTCATTATTTATTAGCATATTCAATATTCCAAGAAAGATTGGGTCTAATTTTTCAACATGATGTATGAATTATGTTTTTATAGTTTGTTAGTCACCAAAGTGGCTAAACTAAAATTTTAAAATTATTCACATACACAAAATTTTATGATGTTATGTGTCTTTGTATTTATATAGTTTGTTATACATCAAAGTGACCAAACTAAAGAAATTAATGTCTACACATATCATGTTTATGTTCACTTTATGCATATATTATATTTCTATAGTTTGTTAGTCACCAAAGTGGTCAAACTAAATTGTTTGAAATTATTCACATGCACAAAAATGTATGATGTTATGTGTACTTTGTATTCATATAGTTTTTGGTCACAAAAGAGGTCAAACTAAAGAAAATTAACGTCTACATATATCATGTTTATGATCACTTGATGCATGTATTATGAATCTATAATTAGTTAGTCACCACAGTGGTCAAACTAAAAAGTTTAAAATTATTCACATGCACAAATTTTTATTAGATTCTGTTTGCATTTGTATTCATATATCTTGTTAATCACCAAAGTGGTCAAACTAGAATAGTTAAGAAAAATATGCATTCATAAAATTTTCATTTATCTATGGAAGTTAATTAAATGTCTATATTGAAAAATAAATAGATAAATTGACTTTCACTATTGCTAGAACTTAAAAAAGTTTTACCCAAAGGTGAATCTATCATTCTACAAATAGTGAAAATTATGAGGTAAATTTATATTTTCAATCAAACATATAGTGTACATCCAAAGATGTTGTATATGTTTGGTTAAAAATATTTAATTGTCTATTAAAGATTTATAAAAATGTCACTTAAATTATGATAGTATGTCGTAGTATCTATCCAAAGGAGAATTACGAGGTACTTTTAAAGTTTTACTGAATTCACATTATTTTTTATATGTGAGCATGTATATCTATTTGCAGTTGCTCCTCTTCATTCGCATGCTCCGTCTGTTACTGTGCTCAAAGGATTGAACTTCTCTAAATGGCATGAACAAGTCCACCGCCACTTAGGTGTGATGGATCTTGACTTAGCTCTGCTTAATGAAAAAATCTACTGTCATTAATGATAAGAGCAGTGAGAATGAGAAGTCTTTTCATAAATCATGAAAATGCTCTAACAAATTGAGTCTTATGTTCATGCGAATAAATGTTGCTAACAACATTAAGATAACTATTTCACAAAAAGAAAGTGTCAGGAAATACCTGAAGTTTGTGGGAAAACGTTTTCATTCTGCTGATAAGTGTCTCGCTGGTACACTAATAGTTGAACTAACGATCATGAAGTTTGATGGATCGCGTAGTATGCAAATTCATATCATCGAAATGACTATCATTGCAGCAAGACTTCAGACCTTGGTGATGAAAGTGGATGAAACCTTCTTAGTTAAGTTTATTCTGAACTCATTGGTTGTTGAGTATGGACCGTTTCAAATTAATTATAACACTATTAAGCATAAGGATAAATGGGATGTTAGTGAATTGTTCAGTATGCTTACTCTAGAGAAGTTAAGACTTAAGAAACAAATAGGTCATTCTATTAACCTCATGGGTCCAGGAGTTGGTAAAGAACTTAAAGTGAAAGCCAACAAGTTTAAGAAAAAGAAAGAACCTGCTAAAATTTCACAGGATGCTTATAAGGAACTCAAGGCTGATGTATGTCATTTATGTAAAAAAGAAGGAAACTATCTGAAAGATTGCCTGAAATATAAAGTTTGTTTTGAAAAGAACGGTACGGTTAGTGCCTTTGTATGTTTCGAATCAAATTTAGTAGAAATTTCTAATAATACTTGGTGGCTTGATTCTGGTGCAACTACTCATGTATCCACTATGTAACGGGGATTCACTATGATCCAAACTACGAATCCAAATAAAAAAATCTTATTCATGGGAAAATTGAAGGCATATGGACTTATTGTTGATCTTGGAGACTGAACATCACGTTAATCTATTGCACACTCTTTATGTTTAATTTCTAGGAATTTGATTTCTCTTTCAACACTTGATGTTTCTGGATTTAATTTTAAGTTTGGACATGGTGGTTTCAATTTATATAAGAATATTATTTTTATGGTTCTGGTGTTCTTATTGACAGTTTATATAGATTGAACTAGATAATAATTAGACATAGTTCACTAAAAGAAAGTTTTGCTTATTTGTGGCATAAATATTTGGGTCATGTATCTAAAGAACATTTAAAAAGATTAGTAAAGAATGAAGTTCTTCTGAATTTGAATTTTGCTGATCTTGAAATGTTTGCATTGAGATAAAGAAAAGCAAACCAAACATACCAAGAAAGGTGCCACAAGGAGCACTCAGATTCTTGAAATAATACACACTGATATTTACGGATCCTATGGTATTCTATCTTTATGTGGAGAAAAATATTTATTACCTTTCTCGATGATTTTTCACGTTATAAATTTTTCTATTTGTTGAAAGAAAAATCTCAAGTAGCGGACACCTTCAAAGTGTACATTAATGAGGTTGAAAGACAATTAGATAGAAAAGTGAAAATCATTAGGTCAGATAGACATGGTGAATATTATGGACATTGTAACGAATCATAACAATGTCTAAGTCCATTTGCAAAATTCCTTGAGAATGGTGAAGTTGGTGGGAGAGTTGAACGACAAAGTATGGAAATTAATGAGGTAAGGGTAAATATTTCATTGCACATGAATGAACCTACTTCCGCGCCAATCACAAATGTTGTTCCTCTTGTTGAAGAATACTTTAACAATGTTGAATAATATTTGGGTGAAACACTTCAAAAAGGAACAAACTCACAAGTATCTGACGCAAATGAACCACAAACAATGTCATAAAGAAAATCAGTCATTATGCGATTTACTTGCAAGAGTAAGATTTTTTCATTGAAATTAATAAAGATTTGATTTCATTTTCACAAGTCACAAAAACAATGAGTCTCATAAATGGATTGATGCCATGAATGAAGAGTTAAAATCCATGAAATACAACAAAGTCTTGGATCTCGTTCAATTATCAGAAAGTACTAACATAAGTGAGTGTAGATGGGTCTTCAAGACCAAACACAATTCAAATGGTAATATTGAACGATATAAATCCAGGCTTGTTGCCAAGGAACATGCTCAAAAATGAGGCTTTTTTTATAAAGAGACCTTTTCACGGTCTCAAAGAAAGACTTTAAGAATTGTTTTGGCTTTGGTAGCTCATTATGATTTAGAGTTACATCAAATGGATGTGAAAACTGTCTTTCTTAATGTAGACCTCGAATGAGGATGTTTATATGGACCAACCAAGGGGTTTCGAAATTAAAGGAAAAGATCAAATAGTATGTAAACTAAAGAAGTCAACATATGAACTCAAACACGCCTCACGAAAATGGTATATAAATTTTAATGATATCATAACATCTTTTGGATTTAAGGAAAATACCATTGATTCGTGTATATATCAAAAGATCAGTGGGAGTAAGTTTACATTTTTAATCATGTATGTGTTGATGACATTTTACTTGTTGCTTATTATTTAGGCATAATTGCGTGAGACAATTAATTTTCTTTGTATGAACTTTGAAATGAAAGATCTGGGTGAGACATCCTATGTGATAGGGATAGAAATAATCCATGGTAGTAGGGATAGAATTATTCCATGATAGATCACAAGAATTATTGGGACTGTCTTAAAATGGCTAAATCAAAAAAGTTCTAGAGAGATTTAACGTGAACAACTGTTTAGCAAGAATAATTCCTATTTTTTTAAAAAATAGACAAATTTAATCTCATGTTATACCCAAAGAATGATGTAGAACGAAAGAAAATGGTCTCAATCCCTTAATCTTCTATTTTTGGAAGTTTGATGTATGTTCAAACTTGCACAAGACAGTATATTAGCTTTGTGGTCGAAATGCTAGGAAGATATCAAAGTATCATTGGAATTGATTACAGACAAATTGTAAAGAAAGTTTATGGCACGTTATGAAGCCATCTTTCATACATTATGGTTGCGAAACTTTATTTTAGGACTTGGGGTTGTCGACACCATTACCAAGTCGCTGAAAATTTTATTGTAATAATTCTGCAACAGTAAATTTTTTCAAGAATGATAAATACTCCAAATGTGCCAAACATATGAAATTAAAGTACTTTATTGTCAAGGAAGTTATTCGGATTCAAAGAATGTTACTTAAGAATATTAGATTTGTCTCATGATTGGAGATTTGTTAACAAAAAGGCTTACAACCAAAGACATTTAAAGAACATGTTCAAAGAATGGGTCTTGGTTGTACTTATGATTGATACATTTATGATGGTTTACACACTAAGCTCAAATTATGTGTTTCTGATATACATTAATGAAAATCGTGTTTCTCATAATGGTGCACACATTATTGTTTTGAGAAATTACAAGATGAGTCTCTATGAGACATATTGTGGACCATGACGTTATACGTTTTTATAGTTTATGGACCTAGTATCATAAGTTGCTAATGTAGTAATATATGGAAGAAAGTATGTAGCTTAAAATTTATGTACCACCGCTATAACTCGCATTAGTAGTTTGTTAATATTGTAGTATGTATGATGGACATTAAAGAAGAGATCTATTGTATGCAACTAATGTTTATTAAATATTAATGTTATATGGTTATTTAGCCAAATGAGAGAATGTAAGAATTATTATTATTTATTATTAATTATTTCTTCCTTGTGGCCCAAGTTTACTTGTAACCAGAGTAATACCATAAATAGTATTAAATAAAGAATAGATCTCGTCCGTACATTGGCTACTTGATGGATGTACCAGATTAAATCATAACCTCTATAAATTGGTCCTCCCTCCATCCATTTGGGTTACGACATAATCTCTACATTAATTTCATCGCTCACGGTTGTGGTAACATAAAGTTAGGGTAAGGAGGTAGAAACCAATTTACAACTAACGCTTCCGCTTTTCTCTGTGATGATGTCTTCCTCATCAGATACGTGCCCTTAACGATCTCTGTGTAATATTATCGTGTTCAAAATCCTAATATAATGTATTAAAGTATTTAATCTTACAGAACTCTTCTACTTATATGTGTTTGTATTATGAATCTTGTACTTGACTATTTGTCAATTGAACCTTTAAACTTGATGAAACTCTATGTTTTAAGCTCTCTTGACCGTTGACCAAGCTTATGTGACAACTTAATTATTGAGTTGGCACAAATGTGTGATATCACGCGTGGAAGAAGCGTGAAAGATCAAATTTTTGACTTAAAATTATGATTTTTTCTTTTAAAAATAGAATAAAAAGATAAAAAAATAATAAAATTAACTTTTCTTTTTTTTCAATTCTTTCTTCTTTTCCCACCCCACCCATCCCCATTTCTTATTTTCTTTCTACTCTCAAACCCCCATTTCTCTTCTTTCTCTACTTTCAGATCATTTCCAATTTTTTTGTTTCTCTCCTCTCTTTTCTTTCACATTTTCTTCCTTCCAGGAATAGAAACGAAATTGTATTGTTGTTATAGATTTGTATTTTTCTTTAATTTTTGCGATAATTTATAACCCATATAGTGATAAAAATTCAACAATCTGGAAAGATAAAAAGTGATTGTTGAATATCTTTGTGAAACTAGGTGAAATGTGTTATGTAACATTGTGTACAAATATTAATGTATATTGATGTATTTTAATGGCTATTTGTTAACATCAATGGGGAAAAGAGATTTATGGTGGTTCAAGTGGTAGATGTGAATGTTGGTAAAAGAAATACAATTAAAAGTTGTGGATGAAAGAAGTTTCGAAATAATCGAATGATAATTATATTGTCAGTTATTTAGGAATGTAATGATACTAGTGAGAATGGAAGGTTGTGATGGTATCTCTAATGTAAAAAAAAAATGGAGAGAGATGAAGGGATGAAAGAGGAATGAAGTGAAAAAGAAAGAAAAATTATATTAATTTTTTTAAAAAAAAATCATAATAAGTGATGTGGATAATGATATGTCATTTTTGTCAAGTGTTTGAAGTTCACGGGGTAACCCATCGGTGTCCCCCTAAACTTGGCACGAACTTTCACTTGGGCACCTCAACTGGTGGATTTTCATTTTAAACACCTAACGTAGGGTCCCTATGTGTCACTTCAACACTTTTTTCACTAACATTTGTAGACCATAGGCGTATGCAACACAACCCGTTCTACGTGGATTAAGTTACCAATTATATTATGCCAATTGTTATACTTATTCATGCGTAATTTTTATTCAAATTATTAGACAAATTAAATCAGATAAAAGAAAAAGGAAAATCGATTCATCTTTCCACAAAGTTCATTCAACTTCTTTCGTATGTTTCTTCGTTTCTCCTTCTTCTCCGACGAAAACCCTAGGTCAATGATTGTTCCTTTGCATGTATTGCATTGTTTTTCCTTCAACTTTTTGTTAGTAATAACCATTGTTGTATTTTGTGTCAACATTTGCAGGTTTAAGGTTGTATTGATGAGGTATCGGGCTGTACAACGTGAAGTTGACGAGGTATTGCGTTGTCACCATTTTATTTTTTACCTCTATTTTTTTCATTGTAGAAGGTGTATTTTGTTGTTGATTCTGCTTTATTTTCATTTTTAATCTAGGTTTTGGTCTTAGTAGTGCTAATAGAGTAATGGGCTTTTTGGGTATTTCCTTTTGTTGGGGGTGGGTCTCATTGTTGGGATATGGACAACTATATTTTAACATGTTTTCATCATGGTGGGGGTGTTGTTTTTAAACCTAAACGTACTTACCAACGATAAGTAGATGTATATGGTGTCGCCGTAGATAAAGACTATTTTAGTCTTGTCGAGTTTCTTTCCTACACTAAAGAACTTGGGTATACAAATGTTAAGGCATTTTACTTGAAGATGGTGATGAATTAGTTCAAGTTACTTCTGATGCTCAACTGTTAGAATTTGTGAAAGAATTACCTGCTCCCTGTTCTCTTTTACCATGGTCTGACACTGTTGATGAATCTGTGGGTATTAATGCTAAGAGGAGTGTGGATAATGATTCAAATTTGAATGGAGATGATATAAATCATAAGAAAGATGGATCAGATATGCTTAGTAGTGATTCAGATGTAGATGATATTCCAGATGAAGATGATTTAGGTGTTGATGAAAAACTGAGATCCCTTAGGGCCGAAAAGAGAAACAAAGAAATCCTAATCTTAGGGAAAAAATAGATAGGAAGACAAAAAACAGTAACTGAAGAAGTGTCAATAGATGAGACAGGCGTAGATAGAGGCTTGAAGATATTGGAGTAAATAAGAAAGATAAATATGTTGGCACATTAGAAGGGGATGAGAAGTGCATTGATAGCTTATAATGTGATAGTGATGATAACACTGATATCCTAGATGAAGAAGTTGTTGGAGGTGTTGATTACCAGGCAGGAGAAAGAGCAAAAAGGTTAGGTATGATGATGAATATAGTGTTGCTATTTTTGAACTTGGAATGATTTTTGAGAATGCTAAGGAATTTAGAAATGTTGTTGAAAAAAATTTTCAGATTAAGTTAAGGCCTAATGAAGCTCATAGAGTGAGAGCTAAATGTAAATTCCAAGAAAAATGCAAATGGTTATGCTATAGTACTATTGATAAGGATTCTGGTAACTTTGTAATTAAGAATTACCATCCTATACACAAATGTTTAGTATCTAATAAGAACAAAATGTGTACAAATAAATTCCTAGAAAACAGATTCAAGGATAAAATAACTAAAGAATCATCTTTGAGGATTTGGAAAATACAAGAATTGTGCAGGGAGGAGCTAGAACTGCATGTGGGTAGAACAATTTGTTATAAGGCAAAAATGATGATTCTTAGAGAAAACATGGGTGGCTGAAATATGGAATTTGCAAGTTTATGTGATTATGCTGAAGTTATAAAACAAACCAATCCTGGTAGTTCTGTTTGGGTAAGTATGGATAGGGAAACTGTACCAGGAAAAAATTTGTTTGTGTACTTCTATGTATGCTTGGATGCATTGAAGAAGGAGTGGAAGGAAGGATGTAGAAGAATAATAGGATTTGATGGATGTTTCCTAAAGGGAGCTTATAAGGGTGAACTTCTTGTAGCAGTTGGCAGGAATGGAAACAATCAGACGTTTCCTATAGCTTGGGCAGTTGTGGACAAGGAGACTAAACACAGTTGGAGCTTCTTTATCAACTACTTGAAAGATGACTTGCAGTTGGATACTGGACAGGGTCTTACTGTAATGTCAGATATGCAGAAGGTAATTAATTGTCTATTACTTTGATTATTGTAGGTTTGTAAAATAAGTTTTCTTGAATTGTATTTAACTGTATTTGTAGGGTCTTCAAGGAGTTGTTGTTGAACTGCTGCCAAATGCTGAAGTTAGAATATGTGCTAGACACATCTGGTCTAACTGGAGTAAAATATGGAAGGGAGAGGAAAGGAGAAAACAATTTTGTAGATGTTCGAAGGCAACGTTTGAAGTGAAGTACAATGAGGAACTTTACAAAATGAGCAAATTTGATAATGAAAACATTAATGAAGATCTATTGCATTATCCAAGAGTGTCATGGGTTTGAGCTTTCTTTCAAGAACACTCCAAATGTGATGCAGTTGAAAATAACATGTCTGAAACCTTTAACTCATGGATATTATCTTGTAGACACAAATCTATAATAACCATGCTGGAGGAAATTAGGAGAAAATTAATGACTAGAAGTGTGGATATGGTTAAGTTTGCTGACACCTGGATATGTGATATTTCACCTATGGCTAGACTTATGTTATAGGAGAATAAGGAAAAGTCTAGGGCATGCAAGGTGCTTTGGAATGTTGATGTTGGGTTTGAGGTTGGATAAGGGCAGTATAGGCATACAGTCATTTTGACTAATAGAGTTTGTAGTTGTAGAACTTGGCAGTTGAGAGGCATTCCATGCCAACATGCTATTTCTGCATTATACCACATAGGACAGGAACCTGAACCACTTTTGGAGCATTGGTATAAGAAGGATACCTTCTTAAAGGCTTATAGTCATTTCATTCAACCAATTCCAAATATGAAGATGTGGCCTGAAACTAACAATCCAAGGACTGAGCCTCCTGAGCCTAAACAAATGCCTGGTAGATAGCCAAGAAATAGAAGAAAGAGTAAAGATTAACCAAGAAAGAAGAATGGAAAGATGTCCAAACAAGGGGTGAAAATTACTTGTTCCCGGTGTAAAAAACCAGGCCACAACAAGAAACATTGCAAGGTAAAATAATTTATTATTTGTTTGTGCCTTTTTAGAAGTCTTATTGGATATTATGAAAATACTTTATGTTTTATATTTAGGTTGGTGTTCATACTTCACAACCAGCTATCCATAATTTACACTTCACTGCTGGTCAAAGTTCACAAGAAAGTAGCCACCCTGAACAAACAAGCTCCAATCAACCTAGACCAACAACATCAAACAATCGTGCTTCTTCAACAACAGTTTGTGGTGATACAAGTAGAGTTAAAAGGGCAAGGGAAACTACAAAAATAAGTCAAACACCACCTGTTGGGGATACAAGTATTCCTGTTACTAGAGGAATAACAAGTTAACTACCTCCAAGGACAAGACAAACTGCTGGATAAAAAAGAGGAAATGTTAGAACTAGAGAAAATTCTGCAAAAGGGCCAAAGAGGCAAACTAAAGGTGGGGCAAGTAATGTTGGATTTGGCATTTACACAAGTGCAAATGGAACCCAAATACTAAACGTAAGTGTGTCACTAACTGTCTCTTAAATGAATGAAAATTTATATATTAATTTTGATTTGTTCTTCAAAAACCAGTCTGGGTCTTCAAGTCAAAGAATTCTACCAACAGGTTCAATTTACAAGGATGCAAGTAAAACGGGTATAGACAGTGGCTTTAAGCCTAGAGGCTTAAGATGGAAAAACAAGGATGTTGTCACCACTTCCCAATTGCAGCAAATGACAAACAAAAAGAAGAAGTAACACCAATTGTCGTATGTTTTTGGAGTATGCTAGCTTTATTTTGGTACTAGTAAACACTTTTGTGAAGGTTGTATGTAACATTTGTTTGCGCTAGCTTTATTTTGGGGCCTTATTTTGGTACATTTTTTTGGGTTATATCCTTGAATATTATGTAGCATAAGCTAACTTTTAGCTCATTATGGAGCATTCAATATATTGTCTATGTATTGTGTAATTTCGATGTTACATTGTGACAAATATGATAATTGTTTATAGCTTGTGCATTTTCTTTTGATACTACAGCAATAACAAGATCAAAATACTAATAGAACTTAGAATTTCATTGGATCAAAAAGACAATTACATCAAAAATTTACAGCAACAACAACATCTAAAATACTACTACATCAAACACCGTTTAGCTCATCAAAATAGTAATAGATCAAACACCTCAAGAACACTAACAATTAGGCTTCAATTTCCATATTCCAAACATAAGCAACCCATTAGTAACGACACAAACAATAAACAAATATCTTGCTCGCTTTAACTTTTCATCAGAAGCATTGACTTTCTTCAACAATTCCCACATTACCTTGTTTGCTTGTGGAGGGTGTCGATCTTCATACCAAAGAAAATAGTCACGACCACTCATTTTCTGTAAAACCAAACAAATAGAATTAGACGTAAACGAATTAATCGTCTAATTGACCTGAAAAATGTAAGGGAAACAAGAATTTTACCTTTGCAATTCTACAAGTCAAAAATCTTCGCCCTGGATTTAATTGGGTCCATTAAATCTTTAATAATGCGTCATTAACACACCTATAATATCGACCTTCATCCACAGATGCCATGGAAGAATTGGAGAAGCTTGACATGAAAGGCTGAAGAAGAG
Organism: Solanum lycopersicum; assembly: GCF_036512215.1. Classification (NCBI taxonomy): domain Eukaryota; kingdom Viridiplantae; phylum Streptophyta; class Magnoliopsida; order Solanales; family Solanaceae; genus Solanum; species Solanum lycopersicum. Next base: position 58,868,309 of record NC_090808.1, read on the forward strand.
AGAAATTGAAAAAGAAGGAAGAAATTGGAGAAGAAGAGTGAAATTGGGGTTTAAATTACGGTATAATTGGAATAACATCAATATAAATAAATGATGTGGAGTAATACTACCGTTGGGGACTCCACATCGGACAAAAATTTCATGTTTACGCGCCTAGCATCAGTGAAATTCACGCGGCACTCCAGCTGTGCAAAAAGTGTTTAAGTGACACATAGGGACCCTAAGTTAGGTGTTTAAAATGAAAACTCACCAGTTGAGGTGCCGAAGTGAATGTTCGTGCCAAGTTTAGGGGGCCACCGATGGGTTACCCCGAAGTTCACACGCAACGAAAGGGGTTTAAAATGCTTAGTTTCACTGAGTTTAAGGGTTCAATTGACAAATGATCAAGTAGAATGGTCCAGAATACAAACTCATACAAGTACAAGGGTCTATCCAACTATTCCGCTTAGTAGTTTAATCATGAAGATAGTATGAAAAATAATTTATTGGTGTAGTTTTTTTTGAATGATGAATATGAGTGAGTGATTTTACTCATATAAAGAACTAAGTTAAGTAAAAAAATTTTAATACAAAAATAATCATTCTTTGAGAAAGCTTTCTCTATCTTGTGTAACTTGAGACAACAACATGCTACAAACTCTACTCACTAGTTGTCTCCTGATCCTCAATTTAATCATTCACCATTGTCCTGGGTGGAAAAAGTTTGAGGTGCGGAATCATCAAAAGATTAGGTCACTTAGCTTTAAGATAAATAGTGAATTGCAGCTTGTTAATATCCACGCACCAACTCTTGAACACTTATCGTATTCTAGTTATTCTTTGGAAAAATTGGATATCAATTGTTGAATATAAAAATCTGAAATCTTTAGAGTTATCAATTAATAAGATATCTGGTGGATTTTATTGAGCGTCTATCTCTGGATCTCACTTGCTTGAGAGTATGATATTAGTTACCATTTGCAGGAGTGAATCCTTAAAGGTCTTAGGATGACAACTCCATAGCAAAGCATCCACAAATATTGATAATATGATTATATCCTTCATTGATCGATTAATGGATATGAAGAATTCGAGTTTTTCTACTTCTCATGGAAGCAAGCCTCAGCTTAGTTAATTAAAAGAAGTAAAAGCCTACAAACAAATTTGATAGAGAGAATGAGAGCTGGATTTTTTATGAGATTGGTGATGCTATTTATGGTATTGCAAATCAAATGCACTTATTCATTTATAAGGTTCATTAGTGGTCTTGATTATTTATGCTTAAATCTTTAGTTTAAACAATTATTTTTTTATTAACTTGAAGAATGTCGAAACTCCATTGTAATGTTGGCATTGACAAAACAGGATTTACAGATACAAGTTAACCACTAAATTAAAATACATTTTATTTAAAAGCGGAAGTCCAATATCAGAGTTCATACAATAGCAATATTTAAACACACTACATTTAACATAACCATAGCAAGATAAATCTTCTTTTAAATAAAAGATAAATACAATACAGGGTTTATCATGACCAACTTTTAAACTTTTTTAACTGGAAACTTTCCAACTGCTACTGTTCTTTCCAATCACTTGACATGCTTAGCAAACCAGTTCAGCATATCCTGATGAGCTTCTTCAGCACTCTGCACAGCCTTCTTGTCCTCCACGTTGTATCGCACAGTCCACCCATGGGCAACACCAGGATACATTCTCACAAAACTGTCCACCTTTTTTTTACATAACGGCAACAAAAGAAAAGGAAAGGATAAATCAAGAAATTTGTAACGCGCTCTAAGAAATTCACTGAAGCAGGTATCCACTTATCTCAATACATCCACCTGATAAACAGGAGTGTACTATTTCACAGATAGTCGTCTTTCTAAAATTAAGACATTTTCAAACAAAGGGATGATCGCGTACCTCAGGTTTTGATGATAAAATCTCCTTAAACTGCATAATAAGCTCAGGAGGAGTTGGACGATCTAACTCAGCTCCTAAAATAGCTATCGGTGCCTTCACCTCTGCGAATAGATACATCATCAGCTCCATTAGCGAGAGGGAAAAAGTTGACATAAAAAAGGAAACAGGAAGAATCTAAAAGAAAATGATGCAGTTCAATCCAATCACAAATGGTTTTGGTAAAAAAAACTGTACCCGTAAAATCATCCACAGAGACAAATGATGGGTGCAATAGCACTGCAGCTTGAATGTTCGCAGATGTAGCTAATTGTACAACCACCTTTCCTATTAAGAAAACAGAAGGTCGGAATCTCAGACAACTACAATAACTCGATACATCGTAGGCGGGCAAGGGATGAATAATCCTTAAGGAGAAAGTTGAACAACTTACCACCCCAGCAAAAACCTGCTGCTCCAATTGCAGATATGCCTTTATCTTTTAAAGCTGCAATAACCTGCTTTGCATCTTCAAATCCTTTATCCTAACAGAACAAAGGAAAAAAATGGATGTCATGGCGGTGAGCTTGATAATATTAATGCTGCACAATGACATTCCCAAGCCTGATCAAGTTAATGGATGAAAAACTCTGAGAATGATGATGTTGCCTCCTTTTATTCGTGATGCATATCTATGGAAATATTACAAAAGAAGAAAAAAATCAGAAGGCATACTGTTCCATGTGATTCTAACCAGACTTGTATAGTCCGCTCCTTATTTTCAGAATTGTAAGGATCCCCATTAAAAAAATCAGGAACCACCACATAGTAACCCTCAGCTGCAACTTTGTCAGCAAGCTTCCTACAAAACAGCAGTTAAATTTCGGAATCAGCACAAGATAAAAGAGAAACTTCTTGCAGCTTAATCACAGGACAAAAATGCAAAGAACAATCATCCCAACTTCTTCCATTGAAATATAAGGAAATACAAAGATAAGATCAGTGAATCGCCTGAAATCTGTAAATCAGACTTTCTTCTATAAACGTAAAATCTGTAATTCAAAGTCCTCTCTCTCGATCGGTTTCTCTCTTGTTCCTTGTACTTTGATTATTGTATTGTAGTTTCCTCTGTTGTTTTTTTGTTATTATGTGATGTTTCTTATACTTCCGTTACTTCTTTTTCTGGGTTTTTTCCTCGAGCCGAGGGTCTTTCGGAAACAGTCTCTCTACCTCTAAGGTAGGAGTAAGGTCTGTACACTCGACGCTCCCACACCCCATTTTGTGTGACTAGACTAGGTATGTTGTTTATTGTTGTAGTTGTATATGATACTATTTTATCTAAGAAAACAAGAAATGAAGTTGTTGACATCAGAGAAGCATCCAAGAGCATACATATGGTGCAACATTAGTACAGAAATATTTGAGAAAATAACAATAGTGAAGTGGAAAAGAAAAAGTAATTTTAAAAGGTACTATTAGACAACTCCAAGCTGAACTTGAGAAGCAGTGCATACCTCAGATTTGGTGCTTCATAACCTGTAAAGCATTCATAACATTAAGAGATTGTCTTGGACATAAATAATAACAGTAATCCTTATACCATTATATGCTTCTTTCGGCTCAAAGAGAGATGTTTAACATTACCAAGGGTCAAAATATATAATTTCCACTCTAAAATACTACGTTCGCAATGAAATTTACATGTTTAGATCCTACACAGAGAGTACACTAGTTCTAAAAATTTAGAATTGAAACATTTGTAGCTACTGAAAGATCCACTTAACTTCCAAATAACAAACGACTTATATACTGAGACAATAGAACTCATAGAAGTAGTACTGGAAAAGGATGTGGGGAGTTCTTTCCTTCTCCCATACACATCAATTTGTCCCAATGTTCTTTTCAAAAATTAGTTATTTGTGGTGTTTGATGATAGGAAAAAGGTAGAACTACCCCTAGAGTATGACCGAAATTGCAGAGACACATTTTAACTAAACTAAGATCATATTACCTAAACCTATTTTTTGTAATTTTGTGCACTTTTGGCTTACGTGGCATCCAAATATCTCTCACGCGTCTCAATTGTGTGAAGTCACGAAGTGTGCCACGTAAGATAAAAGGTTTACAAAATTAAAAAAAAAAATAAGTTCAAGAATAATAGGACCTTACTTTAGTTAAGGTGTGTATCTCAAATTTCGGTCATAGTTATAGTTTAGGGGGTATTTGTGTCTTATCCCTTGATTGTAACAACAACAACAACATACCGGTGGGAAATGTAATCCCACAAGTTAAGTCTTGAAAGGGTAGTATGTATACCAACCTTACCCCTACCATAGAGAGGTTGTTTCTGATACACCATACCCCGATATTGCCAGAACATATTCACAAACGAACCATTTTTACATCAAATGGGGGGAAATTACTTCCTCACTTTTGAACAAAGATGAGCTACTAACGCCAAAGTTTGCTTTACTAACTAACACACAAAAGATCATTTCCCTACAAAACAACAATATACCACTGTTCCATTGAACATTTACACATTATTATCTCACAAAGCACTACCCAATTTGCTTTTACCACAATCCAACCAAATATTTTCAAAAACAAAAAAAAAACAAAAGTTGTGTTTTTTCAAAAGATTCGTCTTCCGGGTGCCAAATTGATGAATAAAGAGAGCAAATTGAGCAGAACCCAGATACCCAAATTCATAGAAGAGAAAAGGGTTAAAAGGTTAAGTACCAAAAATGTCAGAGATGAGGAGGATGGCTTTTTTGGAATCGGAAGAACCAGAGACGTAGGTTTTGAGTCCTCCAAGTTCAAAAACAGATCCATAGCCACTGCTTGAGCTCAAAGCTGGTGGATTCTCACAGCACTGAGTCCCTGCCATGTTTTGCTATACAGTAAGAAAGTGCCTTCCCTTCACAATCACTGATGAATTCATAGACGATTTTTACAAAGTCACAATCACTGATGAATATATTCATAAAAGACTTTTACAAAGTCACAATCAAAAATTGAATTTTTTGTTGTGGCTGTGGGGTTTTGAATTTTTAATAAGCGGATGGGCAATAAATTGTGTCGGGCCGGTATCTACGAGTGAGCATGGTATGATATATAAAAATCTTGATATTGTAATTTCTGGTATTCAATATTTAAAGTATTGGATTATTATCATATTAAATTAGTTTGATATATTTAATTTTAATTTTAATTTTAATATTTTTTAATATGATATTTGATAATTATAATTTGTATAACTTTGACTTGCATATATTTATAAGTCTACATACAAATTACAATTCATTTAGTAAATAAGTTAGAACGATTCTCTTAGTCCTATAGTAAGTATTTTGTAAGACTATGATCAACATAAACACGAGAAATTCAAAAGCATAAGTCTCAATCATATTAGATTAACTTTTTTTGTTAAATAATTTTACAAAAAGAACATTTTAATAAAAATCAAGTAGTCATAGATGCGAAATCATAGTTTAGGTGTGAAATTCGCACTCTCAATAGTTTAAATATGAAACTCAAAAAAATAATTTAAATGTATTTTTGACACTTGTATAGATTGAGATTGTCTTAAAGTGCAAAAATTAAAAATGGTGTTTATTGTATGTTCTATATTTTTATTTTTAATGACCATGCATTGCCTTAACTACACTTTTTTTCAAACGAAGAAAATACCTAATAAAGACAATTTCATATATTTAGAAGAACTCAAACTCAAGACCTCATATAGATAAATCCAAAACCTACAATAACGTATCCAAGAGAACTTGAATCCAAAATCTATCATGGATAAACTAGGAGGGTGTTTGAATTGGCTTAAAAGCTAGTCAAACATATTTTGATTTTTGAAACTGTTTAATAAATATAAAAATAATTTTAAATAAATCAAAATGACTTAAAATAAATTAAAAAGCATTTAGCAAGATTAAGAATAATTTAAAATGAGTTAAAAAATCAAAAGAACATATCCCCCAACTTTTTATTTCTTCACATAAAAATAATTTAACTTTGACTTTTTTATTTTAACTTAAAAGCTATTTTTTCAAAGTCAATTGAGACGGACCCTAAGACCTCTAATCAGATGTTGCAATCAAAAATTGAATTTGGTGGGGTTTTGAATAAAAGATTAGGCGATAATGATGTACTAATTGTACCTTGTTAAGAGTGGTGGAAAAGTATCCTTTTCAGTAGGGCTGGGCATAAACATCGGAAAACCGAAATACCGTACCGAATCGAATTTTTTTGGTATTTTAGTTTCGATTTTTCGATTCGGTATTTGGTATATGTTTTTGTATTTTTTGGTATTTCGATTCGATTTTCGGTATGTGATTTTGTGTAATTCGGTATTTTGGTTTACCGAAATATATTATATTATTATATATATTTATAGTATATTAATTATTAATATTAAATAATAAATATTATAATTTAAAATAAAAAATTAAAAAGTAAAAGACTTTTTGATATAACTATTTTTAGCCCATTAAGCTGAAAATCAAACAAAAAAATTTGTAAATTTTTAAAAGCCCAACTAAGCAAGCCCATTAAAAAAACCAAATAACAAAACCAAACCGAACCGAAATATTTCGGTTCGGTATTTGGTACACAATTTACAAAAACCGAAAACCAAAAAAACTGAAAAAAACCCGAAATCGAATCGAAATACCGAATGCCTAGCCCTATTTTTCAGCACGTATTCTCAATTATTACAACTCACAAATTAAAATTAAAATTGATATCATTTAGTTACATATATGTAAGTGATTTTAGAAGGGAGTTTATCTTCTATTTTTACTCTATTATATAGAAGAAAAAATATAGAAGCTTAAAATCAGTTAGTCAATTAATTGTTTATCCTTTTATTTATTTATATTTAATAATTTTGTTTTAATTAAATTATTTTTTTCTTAATATATTATATATTTAGAAATTGCTTAAATAATAATATTCTTTTGCTCTACTATATAAAAACGAATGGAGGAGCTTAGGATATGTTGATCAATTGACTGATTTGCCCTTCTACTCTATTTATGATTAATAATTTCTTTATTTTTTTTAGGCTTAAGTCATCTCCAGCCACTCAAAGTTGTCCGCATAATTTATTTAGACACCTCAACTAATCCTTGTGCCAATTGAACACTTTATTTGTTCAAAAGTCATTCCTATTAGACACAAAATGCTGACATGGCAAAAAACGTGTAATTCACTTTCCTTGAGCGCGCTAATTTATTAAAAATAATATTTTTCTCTTTTTTTCTCTTAATTTATACCCCTAAGTTAATTTTTTTAAAAAAATTAACAAAAAAGAAGAAGAATAGTTGTCTTCTTCTTCTTCCCTATTTCTATCAACCCCACCACCCCACCCCAACCCCCATACCCATACATCAGTGGTTATCTTCTTCCCTCATCATTCTAATGATTTCAAAATTCGTAGTATCAGTGGTTATCTTCTTCCCCCACCATTCTAATGGTTTCAAAATTCTTAGCATTTTGTTTCATTTATAAATTTTTCGAAGAGATTCTTTTCCCCGTCTTTCTCTACCTAAAAAATGAGATGAAGTAAAAAGTTATAATTAATAAAAAAGTTGATGAAAAAAAAATTATCGGGCTAAAGATGGAACTTTTTTACTTTATAATATAATGTTTAAATAATTTTTTGGATTAAAAAATAACACATGTCATTATTTGATTGATCAAATTGACACGTTAGCGCGAGTGTATTTATACATTCTCTATTTTTTGTTTATTCTCAAAAAAACGTTCAAATGGTTCAAATTCAGAATGGTTGAAGTGTTCAATAGGTAGTACGTCTAGTTGAGGTGTCTAAATGAATAATCGGGACAAGTTTGAGTAGCCGCATATGACTTTGGCCTATTTTTTAAGTAGATTATGTATTTGTACATTACGATAAGAATAATATTAGTTTTCAATGTTATATAGAAACGGAGATAGGAGCTTAGGATCAGTCACTCAAATGATTGATTTGTCCTTTTTCTCTACTTATATTTAGTAACTTCTTCTTTTAATTTATTTATTTTATTTTTTATTTTATTACATTATGTATTTATAAATTACTAAAACTATAATATTGTGTTTTCTATCATACAAAAGCGAATAGACGAATTTAGAGTAAAGGATCAAAATTGTCCTTTAGGTTTGAATTAAGAATCAAAGTTTTGCGTTTTAATATGGAGCAGTAATAATTCTTCATATTTCAATAATTGGTACATTTTTTACTCTTGCAAACAATTATAAAAAATCTAACAATGTTTCTCTTTATACATGAAAAAGGTTTCCCGACAAAATTCACTTTTCTTTGTGTCTTCGTTTTTCCTTGTTATACCAGACTTCTCTTCCATTTTTTCTTCAAATCAAACCCTATTGTCTCAATTTTAGTCTGAATTTCAAGTTAATCCATTTTTTGAGGCAACTATGTTGTTAAGGCACTACAATGATAGAGAATCAACTCCTGCTTATGGTGAAATTTTTTTCAGATCATTGTTATTGGTTTTGAGAATTATCTATTTTACATGAGAAAAGACATAAAGTCACTACTAAAGTTGTCCCGGATTTTTAAAAAGACACCTTAAGTTTGCAATCGTTCAATTACCCCACTAAACAATTTTGAATAGATATAATTATATCATTTTTCGTCCATCTAACAAGAGAGTGGTGTGCACTCTCTCAAAGAGAGTGAGCATCCTAAAATAACTAATATAATTTTATTTTTAAAAGTATTTCGTTATAAAATATATTTTTACTTTTTTTTCTTTTTCTTTTTCTCTTTCTTTCTTCTTTCTTTTCAAAAATTGATTTTCATCTCCATCCATTGAAGCTTCTTACTTTTAATGTCATTTTTACCACAACTTCACCTTCTTTTTTTAAAAAACTATTAGTTTTGTTCTCTTTGGTTTTAAAATTTTATCTAAATATTTTCTTACATTTCGACAATATGATAAACTCATTAGATTTGAAGATGATTAGGAAGTAACAAATAGTTTTTTTATTCGATTTCAATTAAGTTCTTTTAATTTTTGAGAAATTAATTGATTATTTTAAAATTATCATTTCTAATTTTGGATATATATGAAAATGAGTAGTTGATTATACCTTCAAATTTTTAAATTTTCTTTAAAAAATAATTAATTTTGTTATCAATAATTCAATAAAGTCTAAATAATAGTATGAATTTTATAAAGTATTTGACCGGAACAAAAAAGAAAAGAAAAAAAATGAAAATGAGTTTCAATTTGACATGGGGGTTTGGGAGATGAAGAAAAAAAAGAAAATAAAGGGATGAAAGTGGGAGGTGGAAAATTTAAGATATATCAAAATTAAAATTCAAAAAGAGAGAGAGAAATAATGAAATAAAAGATAAAGGAAAAATTGTAAATGAAAAAAATATATATTTTTAATCAACACGTGTCGTATAATGATTGGGGTGTGAACTCACTTGCTTGTTAAAATTTGGGACTGATCGAAAATGGTATAATAACATCTGTTCAAAATTGTTTTGTGAGGTAATAGGACAATAGCAACTTTATGAAAATCCGAAACAACTTCAATAGTGACTTTATGTTATCTGAAACAAAAATGTGGTAGTTTGATTATTATATCATTGCTCTAATATGGTTGCTCTTTGTAATTGTAGTTAAATTAAGTGTTTGTTCTTGTGCCTCACTTTCTAGTCGCAATTTTTTAATGACATGTTGGTAAAAAAACATATTAAAAATTAACACAAATACATTATATATTAAAAATTTGTTCAACTCACAAAATTTCACTTGTGCCACATAGAAAACAAATGGAGTAACATATATTATTTGAAAATTACATTAAGAGCATTATAAATCACAATAATTAATAATATAAAATTATACATATTAATAATTGGTTAACTCTCGAAATTTCACATATACAGCATAAACTGGGACAAAGAGATTAAAATATGTTATTTAAAAATTATTTTAGTAAAGAATATTATAAGTCACAATAATTAACAACTTAAAATATTTAAAAAGCATAATAAAAATTTGGTTGACTCTCAACGTTTAACATGTGTCGTATAAATTGGATTAAAGTAAGTAATGTTGAAGAAGAAGGAAACTGACGATTGAAATATATCAAAGGAATTGGTCCAACACTTGTTGTAGATAGGTCAATCAACTGTATTGTATCTGTTCCTTTGACATGTTTTAATCGTCAGTTTCCTTCTTCTTCAACACTTGCTGCAGACACATTAGTCAGTTGTGTTGGACCTGTTCCTTTAAAATGTTCCAACGTCAGTTTCCTTCTTCTTCAACACTTTTTCTATATGGTATCAGAGCTTAAAGCTCTTCCGCTCTCTGAGTATTGATTAAAAAAATCACATGTTGCAATGACCCCTTCTACCAAAAATCATGTCAAACTCCTTACTTTACCAGATAATTGTCGCTTGCTCCATTAAACTTAAGCCAATAAACTACCTCATAAAGAGGCACTCATATCCCAATTGATTCATATCACAGAGAATTAACCAAGTAAAAGTAATTGTTCCACTGGACAGACTACTGCGAAAGTTGTAGCGGCTAAGAAGGATGCAAAAGATAGTGAGATCATTAATGATTGGAAGGAGAAAGATGTGTTTCTAAAGAATTGGATTTCAAGCACCTTGACCAAAAAAAGCATGCACCTAGTTGTGGGTTGCTCAACTGCCAAGGAGATGTGGAAAATCTTTTTTAGAAATAATAATAATAATAACATATATTCAAGCAACAAAAGCAATTAATTTTGTTAGAAGCTTAGATAAGACACCATATCCCACCCTTAATCATTTTGTTAATACTCTCACATCCTTTGATATAAGGGAAGAGGAAGAAAAAGTGTCATAACAAAATCATAACTTGGTATTATATGTTCAAAAAGGCAGGGGAAGAGGAAACAACAACATCAACATACTGAAGCATTGGCAAAACAAGTTTTTTTATGGGTATTCAAAGTTTTTTTTTTTTGCTTGATATTCAAAGCAAGCTAGGAGTAACCGTTCCTCTACTCACTAGCTTGAGGGAAAGTGTTAAAGAAGAAGGAAACTGACGATTGGAACATGTCAAAGGAACAGGTCCAACACAGTTGACTGACCTATCTATAACAAGTGTTGATGAAGAAGGAAGCTAAGGATTGTAATATGTCAAAGGAACAGGTCCAACGAAGCTGATTGGGGATTATAGCACTGCTGAAGAATTAGAGTAGCACTAGGATTAGACTATCTATATTAATTAGGATTATATTTCGTCTATAATTATATTATGATTAGTATTATATTACGACTAGGATTATTATTAGAGTTATAATACAATTAGAATTTAAATTATTTATAATTGCACTATTATTATTATTATATTAATTATAGGTATTGTAGTAGAACTCTAAGTATAGTTAACTTAGAACTCTACAATCTTATCATACATAAGGAGCTTCTAACTCAATATTATTTTCATCAATATTACCAATATTGATCAACATATCAATACTACCAATATTGATCAATATATCAATACAATTATTGATCTCTATAATCCTAGATGTGTGATTCCTACATAGAATTCTACAAGTAACATATATTATCTAAAAATTACATAAAAAGTACTGCAAATCGCATTAATTGACAACTTAAAATAATTAAAATAATATAAAAATTTATTAACTCTTTTAATTATATATGCCACATAATTGAAATAATATATATTAGGCATGAGCTCTTGTATCTAGTGATTATTATTATTACAAGTTACAAATTAGTATTGAAATTGATACATTTAGTTATTTATACGTAAGTGATCCTTGAGAGGAGTTTGTCTTTTTTTAACTAGTGAAGTAATTTTTTAAAATATTTTTTTCCACTTTTAGTTTACACTGACAATTGTGTTGTCGTAGTAAAAAAGTGGAACAAAAACTTGTTAGCATTGGTCTATCAGATGGTGATTTGCCCCATTTTATGGTCGGTAATTTAATTTTTGAGCTAATTTTTAGAAGATAAAAGGATAAATATAATTTTGAACTATTGTAAATATGAGAAGTGTATTTATTGATGACGAATATAGGATTTTAAGGTTATAGGTAATCTGAAAGTAACAAAACAAAAAATATAAAAAAGATATATGATAACAATGAGATTTGAATTCTGGCTCAACAAAACTAAAAAAATTTTAAGCACTCTTTATTCATTATATGTTTTATGTTAACTTTATACAAATACCACTTAATTTCTACATAGATATATGTATTTTATAACTAGGTTAATAGGTGCTCTAGCACCCGCTGAACTCCATGTGGATCCGTCCCTGATATTTGTACATCATTTACTATAGTTTAAAATTATATTTATTCTTTTCTCTTTTTAGAATGATGATTTATCTGCTTTTATGGGCTTGAACAATTTTTATTTGTGAGTTATTTGTTTATATGGAATAAAAATAAAGTTATTTTTTTTTGTTAAAACAATACTATGACTTCCTTAATGAAAGTTGGAAAACAAGTAGCATAAATGACATTTTAAGGAGTTGTTTGGTACAAAGATTAATAATTTAGAAAGTAATAATGCATGGATAAGTAATGCAGAGATCAATAGTATAGAGATTAGTAATGCAAGATTTATTTTTATCAAATGTTTGGTTCATTGTTTTCCACCTCATCTTGTTTTTAGATTAAAACTCTAAAAAAAAGCCTTCTTTTCAATTATACTTTGAATTATTATGTAATAGGTAGATATAATTGTTGGACAATATTATTTTTTTTATGTTCTTCTAACTAGCTGTGAGAAGAATATTTTATTGACATGGTTGCTACTTTTTGACTTGAATTGTCATCTTAATAAATTGATCACTCACAAAATGTCACTTTTCAATTTTGAAAAAGATAAACCATCTACTTTCAAAATCGAAAAGATGGTCAACAATGATAAAATTAAATAAACCAATTACATTTACACATAAAAACTGCAAGTTGTATATTAATATGTATGTAACTTTTTAAATTGTTCAAAATACAAATAATTAGAAAACCACACAAGTGTTTTATATATATATATATATATATATATATATATATATATAATAAATCAAGAAAATAAACAAAATAATTAGAATGATTTGACGGATATTTTGCTTTTACATAGACTTATCCCATGATATTATATCCTATGTTTTACTAATACCTTCAAATGGAGGTATTAATACATACATCCTATAATAATATCATGTAGAAAGTATAAATAATCCATGGATTAGTTATACTTATGCTCAAATTCCTACCAAACATAGTACTAAATAACACCTTACATAATACTGTTTTTTCTAATACGGCCTACCAAACGATTTCAAAATTTATTGTCTCCAACTCATTCAATCCTCACCACTTGTCCATCCTACCTCCCGCCATTCCCAAACCTCCGCAGGCTCCACTTGATTTTACTGTATAACTTGTAAATGTTCTTAATATAATATTTTCTTGCTTACTTATCAAACGGTAAAATATAAGTTAAGAACTTAGTGTCTCTTTATTAAATTTTCCTCGCATCAAAATACAATCTTATAGTACCACAAAAGGAAGCGACACAAATTCAACTTACAACTATAATTAATAAATTAATGCGTAATATGTTAATTACACACCTACTAGGCTACTATTTCTTTAATTCATTATGATAAGTAAATATAGATGTTCAAAATTATTTTGTTAGCGAACAAGTTAAAATTCTCTATTCCATGATACTTTTCGTAACGTATTAAAACATCTTCTTTTTTTTTCAAATACAAGTTAAAATTCTCTTTTCTAAAGATTAATTTTGGTAAGGATCTTAAAAAATCCCCTTTCTCGAAAGAAAATGCAAATAATAGTTAAATACTTATTAATATTTAGAAGATGGGATCTATCATATCATAATTTTCCATATATTATATATGACTAAATCTTTGCTTGATTTTAACTAAATAAATAAAATATGAAAATCTTAGAAAATCACTCCTAAATATCACTTCGTAATTAATACCTTAATTAGCACTAATCTTTACGAAATGTTTTATTCTCTAATTACCATTTTTTCCTCATAATTGACTGTTCATTGCAAGGTTAGTTTCTCTAATTTTCTTTACGAGTTTGGTCTCCATTTACTCTAATATATATGTAAATCATTATCAATTGGTATTTAGTTTGCAGAAAATAATATTAACCGTGTACAAAATGATTAATTACTACGATTTTTTCTCTATTTTTTGGTTTATTACAAAATTTTTGGTTATAACTTTGGTCTTAATTATTTAATCTTCTTTTATATTTGTCAGTTGTTTCCACGTTCAAGTGATTGTCATGGAGCCCTTTGCAGATGTGGTAAGTAATTAAAACAAAAACCTATGTTTGATACTTTTATTGGAATCTGACTAATTCAAAAGGATAAAGTGTTTTCTGTAAAACGACTTCATACTCAAATTTTAAATTTGAAATATATAATTAAAAATTAAAGGAGTAATCGTCTATTCACCACGATCTTTGTTTTCTTAAACATTTCCATTAACCCTAGGATTCGTTTCGAATTATAGATTTTTGTACAATTAATGTTAGTGTAATTTAATTTTTTTAAGTTTTTCTTTTTTGTAGAGTTGCATATTGAAAGTGGATGTTCATTGCGATGCATGCAAGATGAAGATGGTGGAAGTGTTAAGCTCCGTATGCGGTAATACTATCCTCAATAGGAACGAAATATTAATTGCAAGTTGACTCGAACATTATAATTATAAAAAAATGAAATTTAATATTTTTGTCATTAGCATTTAATATTGAGAGTTGAATTGTCTTTTCTTATAACTAGTAAAATATCTTCTTTTTTTTTATTGGCGTGTGTGTAGGTGTGTATGCATTGACAATAAATGCAGAAAAAGGGGAAGTAAATGTATGTGGAGAAGTTGATCCCAACTTATTAGTGAAGGCACTAAAAGGAACAGGAAAACATGCAGAAATAGTACATATAAAGCTTAAGCATCCTTCTCTTATTACTCCCACAGCACATTATCGTCCTTACAGTGGTTATGGCCATGGTTACCATGGCCTTGGCTACGGTTACGGCCATGGCCACGGCTATGGTTATAGTCGTGGCCATGACTACTATAACACAATGCCAATGAGTCCATACAATTATTCAATGAGAAGATCCATGACGATGGAGCAACCTCACTACTATGGTCATCATGCTTCTTCATATCCTAGGTATTACGTCATCTTAATGCTCTATATAATCTAGATATATACTATGAAAATGTTATATAAGGTGGTTGTTAGGATGAGAGTATGATTAGAGACGCGATTTGAACTTTATGGTTTGTAAAGTCTAGAGGATGTGATTGGTAATTATTTCTAAATTTAGCTTATGTACATATTTAATGAATTTTTTAATATAAATTAAAAAAAACTTGAATTAAAGTTACTGAGTTTGGTCTAACCTATATATAAACTTGTAGCTCTGTCCGTGAGTGTGGCAGTACGTACAGGGTATTAGGGATAGGGGTTTTGTCACATGGGGTGAATAGTGGAGGGGTGAAATTATCATTTTTTTTTGTAGTTGTGAAATTTAGTATGTTTGGGGAATCATTTTATAAACTTCAATTTATTCTCTTGCTAGAATGGTACAACACCAACTTCTACACAAATTATACATTTTTTGACTGAAAATGCTTGTGTTGTTTGCAGGTATCGGCCATTTTACTATTAATTATTTTATCAAGGAATATGCTGAAATGAATTATGGAACGCTATGCTTTAATGTTGATTTAACTAGCCAGAGTTTTGTGAGCCAAAAAGCTTGAATTACAATATTTCGAGAGTAATGATAAGATTGTGATCAATATTAATTAAGGGTAAAGGATATTTTTATAGCCTATCCCAAATAACATTTTACAGTATGATTCACGATCCGTATTTTCCTATTATGTTTAATTACGTTTGTAACTAAGATTCTTTAAGAAGAGTAACACCTTGGACTTGTCTTGACCAACCATTGTCTCGCCGTTTCTCTTTATCTTGACGAGCGTAGACTAAAGTTTATTAATTTTTCCAACGTATGTCCTCTGGTTCTTCGTACAAACGTTCAAATACTATTATTTTTAATATAAATTACATAATTCTCATAGTTTAAAATTTAAATTACATCATATCTCTATTTTTTTTTATTTTATAAAAATTCCTTAAAAAATTATAGCATTCCCATACATTATATTCAATCGGATACATAATATTTGATACATAAAAACAAATTGGTTGTTGAGCTTAAAAAAGAGTTTAAACATAAAATTGATTATCAGCCTCATAAATCACACCAGATCCCACAAATCACGCAAAATCTATTTATAGATCTAACAGATTCAGAGAATTCAAAATTCAAATTTTCTTCTCCTCCATTTATCCCAAATCATAACAAATCTAAAATAGACGACCACCGTTGCTAATACATTACGAATATATTGATTTTGTTTTGATATTCAAAAATTTGAGTGAGCTCTGAGTTATGAACGATACAATAGTGATGAAATAATTGTTGGACAAACAATTTCTTTTGTGAATCTCATATCCACCATTACAATTAAATTTAATCTCAAATTTGGCATTGATACAACAGACAAGATGACTGGAGAGATGCATTTCTTTGATGCTACATCCGGTGCAATTGTTTGTGTCGAAGTTGGGGTAAACGACGCCTAAAATATTTTTATATCTTAATTGGATAATAGATACATTAAAAATCTATTCTCTTCTTTTGATATTATCTATATCCATAAGTTGCAGGTTTATCAATTTAATATAATCAGTAGAAATTTTATGCGCGCAACTTATTTGATATATATTATCACAGTTGAGTGAGTTGAACTTGGTGTTGTGGTGGCTATTCATCTTTTTGTAGTGTTTGTCTTGTATTGTTTGAAAAATGAATCTGCAATCGTGATAATTCAATGCTTCAAGTATTTAAGTAAGTATATTATCTTGTTTTTAATTTGTTAGTTAGTTTTTATTTTTATTTTTGATACATAAGTCATGATACATATTATTCTCGGAAGAAGATGCATTGTTAGCCTTGAGCGAAAAATATGTAATTATGGGAGAATTCAATTAGACGAAGTACCCGTGCACACACGATTCTTCTTTGATACATGTGAAATTCCAACTAGACGGAATACCTTGTGCCATAATACATTGCTGACTACAAAATAAATACCATTTTTGCTTGATACATGTGAATTATTGAATAGAACTTGATACAATTATAGTGAGTGTGTACTTCATTTCATGTATCATGCACATGTGATTTTCTAAATTTAAATGTATCCATAATTGAATTACTTTCAATCTTTAATATATTCATTGTTCTCTTTAACCATTGGATTTAAAAAAAAAAACTGTATATTGATATATAAGAAATGACACATTAATGGTTAGAGATTGATACATAACTAATTAGACTCACATGTAATGCATGGATTTGCATATTTGTGGGTTATTTTGTTGTTTATATAACGTATCAGATACATGTGAAAAATCTTTTTTTGATTTTTCAATTTGTAAACGGTACATATATCAAAATTTTACATTAATGAAAACAAAAATGATACATTATAGGTTTGTACATGTGAATTACTGAACACAATTTCATACCGTTAGAGTGAGTATGGTGTGAATTTATATTTTTTTAAAATTATCAGTATGTGGATTTCTTTATTTTTTAATGTATCAACAATAAAGAGAATACATTTTTAGTATATCTACTATTCAATTTAGCATACATATCAAATTTTTCTTTTCTCTGTTTTTTACCTTTTATAATATATCTATTAGAACTACTACCATGTATTAATGTGTTTATTGTACGATTGTTTGTGAAAATTGAAGGACTTTGCTAGAAAAAAAAGTTACATATATACATCTCTACTGCTTTGATTACTACAAATTAGGTGCATTACCTAACACATATAAAGTTCCAATGGTTTCAATGTCAGGTAAGGACGACTGATCAATTTCAAAATTTGCTTTGAAAGAAATTGTCTTACAACCTAGGTATACAAAGGGATGCCTGAACGAACAAGGAAACGAAGGAACGATGTAGACCAGAAGGTAATAATCAAAGATCTTGTACTTTTTACGAAAGATGATTGATAAAATATTTTTTGGATTACTTTTATGTTTCGGATACATTATGTGAATTTCTTTATTTTTTTAATGTATCAACAATGAAGAGAATACATTTTTAATGTATGTACTATATAATTTAGCATGTATATTTTATTTTCTTCTCTGTTTTTAATAATAATATATGAAACAAGAACTTTTATAATGTATCTATTAGAACTACAACTATGTATTAGTGTGTTTATCGGATGATTGTTCATGAAAATTGAAGGGCTCTGTTAGGAAAAAAAGTTACAGATATACATCCCTACTGCTCTGATTACTACAAATTAGGTGCATAAGCAAACACATAAAGTTCCAATGGTTTCAATATCAGATAAGAAGAGTGATCAATTTCGAAATTTGCTTTGAAAGAAATAGTCTTACAACCTCGGTATAGAAAGAGATGTCTGAACGATCAAGGAAATGGACGTTGTGGACAAGAAGGTCATGATCGAAGATCTTGTACTTTTTTTAAAAAGATGGTTGATAAAATATTTTTTGAATTATTATTATGTTTCGAATACATTAAGTTAACATTAAAGTTTCATTCAATTTTAAAAAATTTCATTGTTATATTGATATACACTGCAAATCATTATCAGATGCTAAATTTTTGATATAATAAATTGACATGTTAATATTTTCAACATTGTGTACATTTTTTAGTGAACATAATACATATTAAACATGACACAAGATATTTATATCATATGTTTATTTAACTAGATATAACGAATTTGAGTATATATGCTAGAATATATTTTTTTACTGATACACAATTGAAAGACCCTCAACGAACATAACACACAATGTTTTGTATCATATACTTATTAAAACTAAACATAATGTATCTAAAATATGTTAAATAATATAATTTTTGACTGATACAACATTTACTCTGATATTCATTGAACATGCCCCAAAATGTTTGTATAATATATATATATATATATATATATAATACAACAGTGGTTAGAGTCTGATACAACATTAATGGTATCTTATACTCATCCAAATTTCAAAAGCTAATATATACAAGTTATATGATACATTACTGAGAACATTACATGCAAGAGTTTAGTTGAACTTCGTTATCTGCTACAATCTAACCATCTATTCACTACTATGCTGAAATTAGATTTTTGATGTATCAATCATTTACAAATCGAGTAGTATCCAACAGAATATTAGAACACTATGTTGTAAAACAATGTATCATTTTTGCTCCGGATAACTGATATACCAAAGAACATGCAAATTAATGTATCAAATTGTTCTGATCCAACATAACAAATATCATAACAAACATAATTTATTTTTTGAAAAATACGAAACACACATGTAGGACAGCGAAGGCCTATAGATTGACAGTGTTGTTTCCCTTTTATTTGTTTTTTTGAGGTTTTTCTTTTACAACACTTGGTTTTGAGGATGATGGTGCTTCCTTGTTCGACTTGAAAACACTTTGATTCTTCTTCACTGCTGGTGGGTCGTGCAAAATCTTGAATATGTTTTCAGCTCATTTGCCCATATATTCGATTAGTATTAGAAGAAATTGATTGAGTAACCCTAATACTATACAAAACACCCTTATCCATATGTATCAGGAACATAACTTTGAACAAAACGAATAAATCAACAATTCGAGAAGACAATTCCTACCTATGTAGTTATTTAAATTTGATTGATTAGAGAGAGAATTATTTTGAAATCAATTTAATAACTACTAACAATATGGAGAGAATTAAGAGAGAAAATAAAAAAATTAAAAAAAGTGGCCAAAAGTGGGTTTCACTTATGTATACGGAAGTTTTAAGAATTGAAATAAAAAAAAGGAATTTTTAAAATATTAAAAAATATAGGAAAAAATGGAGAATAGGAAAACTTAAGTTGTTTATATAAACAATATTATGAATAACATATATATATAATGTTTAGACCTTATTAACGAAACATAGTATACGTCATATTAAATTTTAAGCCTAACAAATTTTTTATCAAATGTGGTAAAACTAATACAATATTTTAATTTTTATGTATAATCAAATGACCACTTAATGAATTGAATCTGAAGGATTAAAAAAAAAAAAATAAGCATAAATATAAAATAGACTAAAAGAAAATCCAAAATAAATAATTTTTATCATTGTTGGGACAAAATTGTACCTTCTTCCATTATCCAGGGACCTGCAAATTGCAATTGCATACTCAATTTAGTACCTCGCAAAAATAAATAAATATAATTTCTCTTTTCATGCCCATTTTTCACTTTCTGTGATTCGACTTTCAGTTTCAGCGGATTTGATTCTATGGAATTCGAACCCTCAAAAGTTCCTATACAACCCCTCTCCACTTTACGGTAATTGCAACTGCAATAGGGACACTAGCTTTTTACTTCAATGGGGTTTTTGTTTTTTCTTATTAATTTGTTCTTATATGTTAAAAATCCATTTTCCAAAAGTCTAAACCCTGTTATTGCGATAGTAACAAGTCAAAAAACAATTTCTTCTTTTTGTCCTTTTCCCTAGATGCTTTCGCAATTATACTTCGAATTTTGTCATTATTTTTTTATTTTACGAGTGTGGAGTTTGGGTCAGCTTTTTTTTTTACGTCTGGACTATATATGTGGAAAGAATTACCTAGTGCTATTGTATGTGTGCTGAGATTTGAACTTGAGACGTCGTGTTCTTGACCATTAGTCACACACTTGGGTGCTTACTTTTTGTTGGTATTTATTTGTGGATGGAAGGAGTAAAGACATAATCTTGTATAAGATTTTGATTTTTATTTGCCTGAATGTGTTTGCTTATGTTCTGTATGTGATGTCAGGCACAAATGTTCTGCTTGTTTCAAGCAGTATAAGAAGAAGGAACATCTCATTGAACATATAAAAACGTCTTATCATTCGGTTCATGACCCTAAATGTGGTGTTTGTAACAAGCATTGCAAATCGTTTGAATCACTAAGGGAGCACGTTGCTGGTCAGTTATTGTGCTTAGACTATGAATGTTCTTTAGGTGTAAATTCTCTCTAATCTTTCTTTTCATTTAACATTTAGGTCCATTGTCCAAAGTGAATTGTTCAAGCATCTTTGCAGAAAGAGGCTGCATTTTGTGTCTGAAAATCTGCAGCAGCGTGGACTCTCTCAATGAGCATAAGGAAATATGTCATCTAACCACTCCTCGACCCATTGTGAGTTGATGAATTTTCTCTCTGGATGCATTCTCAAGAATCAGTCATTCAGTTGCACTTAGATACTCTAGATGTATGTTTAGTTGCTGGAATGTGTATGTATAATTGTTGTAGGATACAATTGAGATGCTTTATTCCGAAGACGGAGTGGATATAAGCAATGGAATTAGCAGCATAAGAAGTCGGGAAGCAGTTGCCATAGATTGTGAAATGGTTGGAGGGGGAAGTGATTGTTCACTAGACCTTTGTGCAAGGGTATGCCTAGTTGACGAAGATGAGAAGCTTATTTTTCACACTTTTGTTCTACCTCAGATTCCTGTGACTGATTATAGGTATCTGCTGGCAAATAAACATAGCTATTTATTGTATCAGATGACATTTTTAGCGTGACACCTTTTCACACTTCCTCATCATTTTGTGCCAGGTATGAAATTACTGGTATGACAGAGGTAAATCTACGAGATGCCATGCCTCTGAATGAAGTCCGGGAGAGAATTTTGCAGATTCTTCACAATGGAGAGTCAATTAGTAGAGTAAGATTGGATGGTGGAAGAGCAAAATTACTTGTTGGCCATAACCTTGAGAAGCACCTGGATTGCCTGAAAATGAATTATCCTGATCATCTTTGGAGGTAAGTTTATGTTGTTTTTTCCTTTCTAATAAATGAAAGTCATTTTCTTGGAACCTTGAATCCTGTTTATACCAGACATGGTCCTGATCTGTATTAGGTGTATTACACCATTCACTGCCATACATTAACATGGATGGTTTGTTTATCCATAATTTGACATAACATGCTTCTTTAAGAGCACAAAAATAGTTAAGGTGTGTGCAATCTGGCCTAAACATTGCCGTTCTTAAAAAGAAAAGAAAAAGAAAAAGGGAGTAGCTTATAATTGACTATTGTTGTCGGTGGAAAATTAATGCTTAAGGTAAAGTAGATTTGTTCTTGATATGGACCTATTAACTCGCTTAATCAGGTACTGATGTCAAGAAGCCTAGTATTTTTTCCAAGGCCCTTGCTGCATGTTTTTTATTTGCCCACTTAGGTAAGGTGTAAAGTGGCTCTCTTTGTGTAATTTCCACCCCCTTAGGTTTTTCTTGATGTTCCACTTAATGCTGGTGCATTAATCCTTCTACTTGCTGGGATCATCCAAATATATACTCCACCTCAAGTACCATTATATCCCCCATACCACCCCCCACCCAAGAAGATAAATTCTGACTCCTACAGGAACTGGTTTTGAACTCCCTCATCATCAAAAGTTAGAATATCTATACAGATAAAATAAAGTTTTGCAGAATTTGGTTATATCATGATTTCAGTATAAGCAATTATGTCCAGCACCATCCATTATAATCCTTCTGGCATAATCCATTTTTCCGTAAAATGATTTTCTCGAGCCGAGGTCTATCGGAAACAATCTCTCTACCTTAGAAGCATAGGGGTAAGGTCTGTGTACATGTCCCTCCCTACACTTCACTTGTGAGAATCTTCTGGATGTTGTAATCATTCAGAACTGCTGAATTGCTATGCATCAGTATCAATGATAGCTTTTGTTTCACTTATATGTGTGGTGAAACCTGTAAAAACAAATTCAAGAAATTTGGATCTATTAAAATATGTGTATATTGTTAAAATTCAAGGTCGGTACCTAATAAATGTGTTAGCTTAAAAGTGAAGGTTAGAACTTCATAAGCTTGTCCATTTAAGTCTACCCACGATGCCTTGATTTCCTTCCATCCATGAGAGAATATGTGGTCGTCACGGAAAGTTGATCAGAGAGCTTGTGCTGACTTTTCTTGTACTCCATTTTGACAAATTCGAACAGAAGAGATGAAGATAAAAGTAACAATTATCATATCAATTATTCACGTTCTCTGTATTTGTCTGTCAAGTTGGGTATATGGGAAAATGATTTCAATATGCCTTGAAGATATTTTCTGCACGAGATGCATCCCCCTATCCTTGGCCTGAAATACTCATGTTTTGCTTTCATTCTATGCAGAGATACTGCAACATATCGACCCCTGATGAAGACCAATTTTGTCAGCCACTCTCTGAAATATCTAACCAAGACTTATCTAGGGCAAGTAACTTGCTCACTCTCATGTTTCTCATTTAGTTTTATTTTATCTTCGTATTTTTGTTGGTCAAGTTTGTCCATTATATTCCCATTGTTTGTTTAACTTTGATATCCCCCTGCTAATGAAGAAAATGTTCAGTCGCTGTTGGTTTCTTGTTTACATGGAGCTTGAACGAGGCAATTCAGGCCCTCTTCCGTGCTATGCTAACTGAAACTTTTGGCCCGAAACAGATATGATATCCAAGTTGGTTCCCATGATCCTTACCAAGATTCAGTGTCTGTCATGCGGTTGTATAAGAAGATCCGCTCACAAGACCACCCAATGGAAGGGACTATTAGGGCATCAAATTCACCGGCTCTAAGCTTTAGCAGTAGCTCTGATCCATGGAAATCCATGGCACACGAGAACATGACGCCTAATGAGCTGTTAGAGATATCAAGATCCAACTATAAGTGTTGGTGTCTTGATTCTTGGGATGCAGCGCAGAGGTGAGTGATGGTGATGCTCTTGCCTGAAGAGAAGTTGGCTATCTACACATTTTATTTCTACTTGCTAATATAGAAGTATTTCTTCTTATTATTAAAAAAAGAAGAAGCAGATTCCTCTGCTTTTTAGTCACATTAGTCACCCTTGTATGTTAAGTCGAAAAGGAGAGTTTTATTGCATATATATATATATATATAGCAAATAATGCAAATGAAAACAAGAGTCATGTTTAGCATGGATGTCAAATGTACCAAAATGTTTTTCGATCTTTTAAGTTGAACATGTGAAAAAAGTTGAAACTAAATAGTTGTCAAAAATAGAAAAGAGATTTTTAAAAAAAATAATTTTAAAATAGGAGAACAATTGAAAGAGAGGTGAAATATTTCTAACGGTGTGAGGTTTTTTAAATTTTAACTTTGGGAGTCCCACTTTCAAAGGGATATTTAGGTAATTTAACTTTTCACTCTACAAGTTCCTTGATTTAAAAATACTAGTTCTCGATACACGCCTTGCATGTTTGACCTTTGTTACTGTTATAATTTATGTAGGTCCAACTGTTGTGGATATAAAATTGCTCAACATTGTCTAAAGTACTCCTATATGTGTTTTTGTGCATATAATATTAACTCTTTTTAGTGTTTATTTTCTGTCTAAAATTTAAATATCAATAATTTTTTTGGGAGATAATGAGCAACTTGTATGGTTAAATCAATATTTTACCAATTAGAATTATCACTCAAAAATTCTAAGCCCAAAAGCTTAAATTTCTTGGGACATAAATACTCCAACTATCGTTAAAATAGAAAGATGAATGAAGGACACAAACCAATAAAAGAAATAGTAATCAATAAAAAAATATAACATGAGAACTATCAGAAGTCTCAAACAATCATTAAAACAAAAAATGACAAAGGCACAAATCAGTAAGAAAAATAGTGAGCAACAAAAAAAATATATACATAAGAACTATTAGATGATGAAACACAAAGTGCAGTGGGTTAATAATTTTTATCCAATTTATAAAGGGAGAAATTAAGTACATGAAAGGTTGTGAATAAATGTGTTTAATGGTAGAAGCTAAAAGGTTTAACAATCAAATTCATTAAGAAATGAAAAATAAGAAGTTGTAACATCCAATCATGTATTTGGTCAAGTTTAATTGTCATTATTGATTTAATTTTAAAAATTAGTAAAAGATTTTTTAATTTAAAAAATTGATGAAGGGCATTTTCAAAATCTAATTTTGAACTAAAATCTTCCCACTTGTAATAATGTATGATTAGTCCTGGACAAGTGCCTTGCACGTGTAATCCAATTTTATTGACCTCAAAATTTTAAAAAATTACACAAATATTAGTATTAAGAAATAGGAAGAAGAAAAGAGAATAGTAGACTATAGGAAAGAAAAGAATATGATGATATAGGGAGCAATCTACTCGTTTTATAGTGATATTTGACTGTCTTTTCACTTATAAAAAAATTATTAATGGAGCACATTGAATCATGATAGATAAATTTTATTTTAGAGTTACTGAATTGAAAGAGTTGCATACATTATTTTGTCTTCTACTCTTAATTGAATTTAACCTAATCAATTATAATCACAAGGTAAAAATATGAAAAGGAATATCATGATCTTTACTGCTTACATGAATAATAGATAACCAAGATAGCTATGGAAAACTATATGCACAGCGAAAGCATATCATGATCTTTACTGCTTTCATGAATAATAGATAACAAATACCGTTTATTCTAAAACACATATAATATGCTAGAACATATTACTTACTATATAGAAGAGCCATCACATGGACGACCAAGGGCATAATAGTAATTTTACATTAATAACAAATGGACAAATTTCTTTTCCAAAAGCAAGAAGGGCAAGTCTGTAATTTTACATTAAAAATGGACAACTTTCAATTTCAATAGCAAATGTTTGTAGATCAATGGGGCGTTCCATTTTCATCATTGCTGTTTTTGTCATGCTTTTCTTCTCTGTTTCTCATGGTAACTGTATTTTTTTTATAATTGGCCTCTTTTCATTTTAATTACTCACCAATTGTTTTGATTTATGAATTGTGTATGTGTAGGTGTAGGAACCAACAGAAAAATGGTGGGTTCTTTTTCACATGGAGACATCCGTGGAGTTCTACACCAGGTCGGTTTCTTTTTCTTCTAATTTAAACTTGCATCTTTAGTCTCTCAAAAATTGACTATTTCTGTTAGATGTATGTATATGTACAACAAGTGTTAATAATTTTTTTCCTTTCTATATTAATATTTAAATTTAAAATATAAATTTTTAATTTCTTATTTGTTCATTCATGGTGTGAATCTCATAAATCTATAACCAAAAGAAATATGAATAATAATTTATAATTATAATTAGTATAATAAATTAAAAAATTATGAAACATAGATATGTATATGTACAAGAAGTGTTTATAATTTTATTTTCTTTCTAGGGTTCTTTTTCACATGGAGACAGACACCCGTGGAGTTCTACACCAGGTCGGTTTCTTCTTCTTCTAATTTAAACTTGCATCTTCAGTCTCTCAAAAATTGACTATTTCTGTTAGATGTATGTATATGTACAAGAAGTGTTTATAATTGTTTTCCTTTCTAGATTAATATTTAAATTTAAAATAAAAAATTTTAATTTCTTATTTGTTCATTTTTTTTGTCTGAATCTCAAAAATCTCTAACCAAAAAAAATATGAATAATAATTTATAATTATAATTAGTATAATAAATTAAAAAATTATGAAACAAAGATATGTATATGTACAAGAAGTGTTTACAATTTCTTTTTCTTTCTAGATTAATGTTTATTTAATTACTCATGAATTGTTTTGATTTATGAATTGTGTATGTGTAGGTGTAGGAACCGGCAGAAAAATGGTGGGTTCTTTTTCACATGGAGACACCCGTGGAGTTTTACACCAGGTCTGGAAAAATTGAAATTCCTCATTCTCTCATTAAAAAAATGTGAATAATAATTTATAATTATAATTATTATATATGCACAATAACAAATGGAGTGGTGTAGCTCCTGCATTTAGGCTTTAGTGATGTAGCTTCTGCTTTTTAGACTTTTAGTAGTAGTGTAGGCTACTATTTTCACTTTTTAGGTTTTTAGCAAAGACTTTTTTTCCATTTTTTACCTATTCATTATTTTTTTACCAAGTGGCTGAATATTCATCACACATTATGAAATATCTTCTATGTAGAAATTTTCATCCAACCTTTAAATAACTCTTCATTTTTCTCGTTGATTTTGTATGAATCTCAAAGATTATAATAATTATTTTTTTTATATATTTTACTCTTAATATTAAATACTTATTCGATAAATTATTTTAAGACCTAATACTCTACTAAACATCATCAATAGAAATAGTATAGTAAAATACGTTAATAATTATTTTTTAATTGTGTATCAAATTAAATAATAACTAATAAAAATTAACGGAAGTAATATATGATTAACTTGACACATTATGAGTTTAATAATGATTAAAGAAGACATGTGTAAATTGCTTTTCACTTTTTGTTTTCCTTTTTCTTAGGAATTCCACTTCCTACATTACACGTAGCCCCTCTTGTTTTTTATATTTTATTTTCTTTCTACATTAATATTTAAATTTAAAATAAAAATTTTCAATTTATGATATGTTCATTGATTTTGTCTGAATCACAAATATCTCAAACAAAAAAAAAATATGAATAATAATTTATAATTATAATTTATATAATAAATAAAAAAATATGAAACATAGAGATGTGTGATGTAGCTCCTGCTTTTTAGGCTTTTAGCAGTAGTGTAATTTTCATTTTTTTGGCTTTTAGCAAAGACTTTTCCTCCTTTTTTTATTTTATTTTCTTTCTACATTAATATTTAAATTTAAAATAAAAATTTTCAATTTCTGATATGTTCATTGATTTTGTCTGAATCTCAAATATCTCTAACCAAAAAAAAATATGAATAATAATTTATAATTATAATTTATATAATAAATAAAAAAAAATATGAAACATAGAGATGTATATGTACAAGAAGTGTTTATAATTTCTTTTTCTTTCTAGATTAATGTTTAAAATTCAAATAAAAAAAGAAAAGATAGGGGAAGTGGTTATAATAATTACATAAGATGTAATACAACAGTAAACATGATACGTGTCTTAAAGAAAATATATATTGATTTATGCACAATAACAAATGGAGTAGTGTAGCTCCTGCTTTTTAGGCTTTTATCATTAGTGTAGGCTACTATTTTCACTTTTTAGGCTTTTAGCAAAGACTTTTTCTCCTTTTTTTTTACCTATCCATTATTTTTTTACCAAGTGGCTGAATATTCTACACACATTATGATGTAGAAATTTCCATCCAACCTTTAAATAACTCTTCGTTTTTCTAATTTCCATCCAACCTTTAAGTAACTCTTCATTTTACTTCTCTCTTCTTAACATATAATTTAATTTTAAATTTGTGTGGTCTTCTGTTGTTAAGATTTTCTTAATCTTGTATGAGGGTTGTCATCTTTACAACTATTGAGCTTTGTTCACTTTGTTTGGTGATATTGTCACTTTGCTTTCTTGACTGTTTTTGCAATCTTTTACTATAAAGATAGTATTAATCTTTAATTAAGATCTCATTTCATACATTTGTAATTGATGCTTTACATTCCATTTGGCTTTCTTATTTTCTTCCACTAATTCTCTTTTCTATTCCAATACGACAAAATGTAGTGTTTATGCTATTCTGGTTGACATTATCTTGCTAAATGATCTATCTATGACATAGTTTAAAAAAAAAAATAACATACTTTTGTTCATATTGGTGTTATTATATAAAATGTCTATGTCAATCGTGAAATAGGGATTCAAAGATGAGGCTTAGTTGAAGCTTAATGTTGCCACATTATTTTTCATTTTGTGTTGTATAAGTTATGTGGTGCGATTCTGTGCTAACAGGTGATTTTTTATCAAAGATGATCCAGAAGATCCAAGCATGAAAGATGCATCTGTTTTTGTCTAATTCTATACCGTATGTAAATGTACGTAATTAGTATTCCCACATATGAAAATGTTAAACTATATAAGTATCTCACTTCGACATTCAGTAGTATGACATTCACATGAAAATATATTATGAACAAATTTGGCAGCTATAATGTGTTCGAATCACTAATTTTTCTCATTGAAATATTAATTTTGTTTGTTTAATATGCAACTCATTAATTTTAGGTCCATTATAAATACCTATAATGCTTCCAACTACAGCATCATCAGCTGAAAGTATGTCTGCAAGCCCGGAGCAATATTATGCATACAAATTCAGCAACTCCTAAATGTTAATTGATAATTTGTTAACATTCAGCTGCTCTGGATGTTCACTTTCTTCATACTGTCAATTTGCTTAATAAACAGTGTATTTATTTTGTGAACATGTATCGTAAAATAAAATGATAATAAATATATTAAGTATTAAAATCTTAAACGTTGGGCCCGTGCTTAACACGGGCAACGCTCATCTAGTAAATATACTGAAATTTAATTCAAAAATTACCTCTTGAAGCGTGAACGAATACCTTCAAGCGAATCTCCAAGATAGACAAACCTTTAGCGAATCTACAAGATAACTATGACATTCTACAGTGATTCCAAGTCACATCTGAACTCTCTCAATAATTGGGTGGACAAATATCGAATAGAAAACTAATCATCTTTTCTAGGTTAGGAGAATCCCTATTTATAGAGATTTCATCCTAATCCAAAAAGGACTAGAAAACTTGTTTTTCTAGAAGACTAGGAAAACTCAAATTATTCTCCCTTTTTGCATATAAATAGGATTCTGAGTTCTAATTAAATATGGACACTAAAGGGACCACAAAATTAATTATTGTGGCTTCCTATTACGGAGAATAATTTCAAATAATTAATTTGAATTATTCTTACCATAATAAATTATAAATCTTTTCACTAGAAATTCGTAATTGCACTCCTCTATTTTGTAATTCCCTATTAAACACCTATGTAATTCTCCATGTTAAGATTTCAGATACTAATCAATAAATTAAATTACAGACGAATTTAACTTAATAATTAATTTCCTTTAGAGCACTGCTTGACTTATTTCATGTGTCGGATTCTTAAATCCACTTGCAAGGTTTGACAGGATGAAAACTTATAAGTTTCTCAAAAAGTTATATCAATCAATCTCTATAACGAGACATGGATTCCATCAACTAACTTATTGTTCTACCAATATATATTATTATCATCCAACTTACCATGCATATTGACCCATCTCATAATCTCACCTTTTAATAAATCAAAAATGATAATTAATACTCCCTCCGTTTAAAAAAGGATGACCTAATTTGACTTGGAACGGGGTGTAAAAAAAGAAAGAAGACTTTTTAATCTTGTGGTTCTAAATTAAAGTTATGTTAAATGTACCAAAATGTCCTTCAATCTTGTGGTTTTAAACATGCCACGTGAAAAGTTAAAGTTAAAATGTTGCCAAAAAAGGAAAGTGGTCATTCTTTTGAAACAAACTAAAAAGGAAATAGGGACATTCTTTTTTAAACAGAGAGAGTATATACAAATCATAATAGTCATATCAGGATTAAAATATAAGTAAATTAAATAGTTTAGAGAATATGTTTTTTGTCAGTCAGTCTAAAACAACTATCTCTACTCGGCCCGTTCAATACATACAAAATTACTAGCACAAGAAGTTGGAACTATATTGTTCCATAATCAGGATAAATTAAATATAATCTTGTGCTACAATCGTACCCGTTGGCATGTCCAATTTCCATCCAAGATTGTGAACCAAAAACTTTATACTTATAAGAACTGATGATTTAACCTCTGTGTATAAATTAAAACTCTACACACTAAATCATCTACTATATAAGTAAATAGACACCATAAACGAATATATGATCTATTGAAATTGAGCAAATATTTATTCTCTAATAAATATTATTTCTTAATATATGGTTAATAGTATACAATATTCCAACACTTTTCACCTACAAAAAATTATTAATGAAGCACATTGAATCATGATAAATAAATTTTATTTTAGAGTCATTGAATTGGAAGAGTTGCATACATTATTTTATCTTCTACTCTTAATTGAATTTAACCTAATCAATTATAATCACAAGGTAAAAATATGAAAAATAAATAAAAACTTGTAATTAGCAAAATCAAATAAAAAAAATATATATTAAAGCAAAACAAATACAAGAAATATCTACACGGAGATGATAAAAAGTAAAGAAATGATATCACTATAAGGGAAATAAATATTTATCAAAGAAAGAATGTGTGTACTAATTAATTGTAAAATGGCCAATTAAAAATGCACACGTGTCCAATACTAAGGAAGTTTTTATTTTTTTGCTTCTCACTTGTCTTTACAGAAAGTATGCACACTCTCTATGACACGTTAATATAATATGTATGGTATATTTATTTCATTTTTAAATATTTTAACTCAAAACAGTTATTTGTGTTGATTTTCTTGTTGATACAAAAGCGTGACTTAAATAATTTTATGTAAAATTTATTCATACTTAAACAATTGAATCAAATTTGTGACGATTTTTATATTTTTAAGACGAATTCTAGATATTACCAAAGGTCAAGGGGTCAACTAGCATTTACTGTTTATCAGTAATAAAATAGCACAAAATTTATTGGGAAAATACCCAAGTACCCCCTCAACCTATGTCTGAAATCCCAGAGACACACTTATACTATACTAAGGTCCTATTACCCCCCTGAACTTATTTTATATGTAATTTTCTACCCCTTTTTAGCCTACGTGACACTAGTTCGAAAAAAAAACCAACCATCGTTGGGCCCACAAGATAGTGCCACGTAAGCTAAAAAGGGGTAAAACATTATTAATAAAATAAGTTCAGGGGGTAATAGGACCTTAATATAGTATAAGTGTGTCTCTGAGATTTCGGGCATAGGTTGAGGGGGTACTTGGGCATTATCCCTAATTTATTTACCGAATATATTACTGATATTTAAACTTTACACTTATATTATATACATAACCTAATACTCTTTATATTTTTCTAATGCCGCATTGGGCAAATATTAATAGACTGAAAATTGAGTTTTCGCAAGCCTAAATCAAAAGTTGTTGATTTTATTAATACTAGTTCTCGAATACGTGCAACACACGTGTATTTCACGTTAAGTAATTTTTTTAAGAAAATAATGAGTTATATGAATTTAAAAGGGAAGATTACTTTTTGTCTGATTTAAACTTGTGAGTCATTTCTTTTTTGAATTTAACATAAATAATTAGTAAAATAGTAAATGTATATCGAATGTAACATGACAAACTATTAAAATCAATATTTTTTGCATTGCACCACCGCATTAAACTAATAACTTCAAATTTTTGATTAAACCTCTAAAGTATATAATCTCATATATAACATTTTTTTTCTATAGTAATACATGCACTTACATATATTAAAGTGTAAGATAAATTAAAGAATAACAAAATAAAGACACAACAATTTTAACTAATTAATCAACATCACCTGATAGGTAAACTACCACGAAATGGTTCTTTGACATTGTTGCCTCAAATATGCAATCGGCTATAAGAATCTCAAGTTTTCAATTGTATGATATAATTTGAATAATAATACACTTATCTAAATTACTGTGCAAATCAATTGGAACTGCATCCTATGCTTTTTTTAAAAATGTTATGTATATTTATATAAAACTTAATAGAGTACATGAAAAGTTTTCTAACGGATGAAAATTAAAAGAAATAACAAATTTAAAATTAATGGGATAAATGCATATATAATTATATAGTAAAAGATAAACTATACTAAGGGCTTGACAAATTCATGAATTTCACATTAATGTTTCATAATTTCAGGAAGTTGAAACGAAATCAAAATATTGAATAGAGGACAATTTTAGGAACGACGAAAAAGCTAGCAATTCCAAAACATTGAATATAGGCTGTTGTAATTTGAGTGATAATTAAAATATTATTCCTATTTAATTAGATTGTGTAACAATTTAAATACTACTACTAATTAGATTAGTTATTTTTATTTATTAAATATTTTTATTAAGTAAAAGAAAAAAAAGTAATTCTATTTTGATAAGCTTAATTCATTGAATCCTGAAATAAATATTAAACGAAAAAATAATATTTTAAATAATTTCAAGAAAATAAATTAAATTAGATATTTTAATTAAAAAATATTCTAAAGAAGTGGAAAAATCATTAACATTTTGATTAAAATAATATAATTTAATATTTAAATTAAATAGTTAAATATCTTTATAACATTTTAATTTATAATAAGGGTAAAATCATAATTTACTTTTTTACTTTTTTTGTTTCCTCTTATAATAATATATGATTTTAAAAGTTTGAAAAGTGTTGCTCTCTATTTGAGCAACTCTACTAGAAGGAAAAAGATGGGGGAGAAGAAACCTATGTCAAATGTCTGATTTTAAGCCAAGATTTTAGGTGCTATAAACATCATATTTTTTAAGTTGTTTTCTTTGTGTATTGATCATAAAGTGAATTTTGAATGAAGATTATGAAATAAATATGAGAATATTTGGTAGGGTTTGAGAAAAAATCGATATCAAAAAATAAAAAAATTAAGAGAGAATTTCACTAGATGAAATTAAAAAAGATGGCTTATGCACCATTTATTTGCATTAAGATTCACAAATTTGAATGCACATTTGAAGGCGTATTGTGTAAGAAGGTGTTGTTAACATGTAATTGACGAAGTGACCAGTCAAACATGGCAACCAATGAGAGAATAACACGCACTACAATATACCTTGCTACTGGAAATATGTTTCACCATAGTCAATACCTACACACTACAAGACACCTTTAGCAACAAGTTGAGCTTTATAACGACTAGTACTTCCATATGAGTTGTATTTAACCAGAAAAAAATCACTTAGATCCTACGGGTTTAGCTTGATGATTTGCTGGGACAAGAGACATGTGCTTCGACTCTTAAGAGCTAATTACTCTACATTCATGGCAGCACACCATTTAGAATCTTTTAATGCTTGGTTAACACTCTTAGGCTCAATATGTTTGGGCATTGAATTTAATTAAATCAACAATCTAGTAGGCTTAAGGTTGCTATGGAAATTTGAGGAAGTGACTTGCAAGTGTAGCAGCGGATGATTCACCTTTAGGAGATAAAGTAGCAACAGACAAAATCTTTGAATTGACTTACTAATATTGTTCTTAAAACGAATAACCATGGAAAGATTTGGTAAGTAGAGAAGGAACGAATAAAGTGGAAGGAATGATACTAATAATGAGGAAGAGGAAGAAGAGGTAGAAGATGATGTGAAAGAAGACACATTTGGGAAAGATGTGATGGAGTTCTCATGCTCATATATATATATAATGAAAAATGATTGCTGGAGGTACATCTTGAGTCTAATGTTGTAGATATGACATGAGAGGGCTTACCAGATGAGCTTTATGTAAAAAGAATAATGTGATGAGAGGGAACTCACATATCAAAAGTGTTAGACTCAGGTCAATTGGCCTTAATTTCCATAGATGAGTATGGAAATGATGCTCCACAAAGTCCACGTGTCTGGATACACATAACCTAGACTTCATAGGATCAAAACAAAGGTAAGCACATTGATTTTGTAAGTATCCAAGAAAAAGACATGGGCTGAAACGGTGGGGTTCATCCCCATGTATCAAACTTTAAATAGCTCTCTGTCAATTTCAAAGTTTGACAGATTTGGTGTTGAATTATTTTTCAGCTTTATTTAATTTTCATTAGTAGGTAAGCTATGAAGAAAAAAAATTGTTTTTCTTCTATAGCACATTTGGAGGGTAGTGCATTTGTTTTCTATAAAATGGAGGACAATTCTTCATTCTAGGTGTACCAAAAAGAATTACAAAGGAGAGAAAAAAAGAGTGAGGCATCACAGAGGAAAATAATATGTGAGGAAAAAATAGAGAGTGTGAGCGATATTGTAATGTGGTGGAAAAATCAAAAGAGTGTTATTTTTTTTGAATGTGTAGTGGTCTTTGGAGTTTTGCTCAGACATACAAGTGTAAAATCCTTACTATAGTGATATTCGTTGCTCCTCTCGGGTCGTGATTTTTCCCTTATTAAGTAGGGTTTCCACGTAAAATCTTGGTGTCATTATTTCTCTTTTATTCTCGTTGATTAACCGTATTGTTGTGTTCCGCATTTATAACTTTTATTACCGCAAATATTATTTCTGTCACGAATTTATTCCCAATAGAAACAAGTTTACAATTTGGTTTGGTTATAAGACCTTAACCATGAGTAACATAAACAACCAAAGACCTGAAGCTTGGAATTATTTTCCTTATAGTAAAAAATAGGGAGACTGACTCTAAAATTTTGATAGGTCAACGATTAATCAAGTAGGTTGCGGTACTAAAGGTATATGACCAAAATTTAAAAGGGAGACTCACACTGTGTAATAGGGTGATACGTGTTTCAACAATATGGAGACAACGATGTCCGGTGGTTGCATTATGTTCAAGGTATGTGGAGGAGTGAGATGGTGAGAAATATCATTTTCTTCAAAGAAGGGCCAAAAATAGATGAATTTGTTACAATCGTTCAAATAAAATGAGACGATGAGCTTCTGAAAGAGCTTTTGTACAACTTTCTTAAATTTGGGAATTATAATGGATACATCAAATATTCGTCATGGTAAAAAAACTAGATGTATTTCGTGTAATTATCAAAAAATACAAATAATATTAAAAATCATCTATTGAAATTTCCGGTGAAGGACCCCAAATGTCTGAAAAATGTATTCCAGAGAATCATTGCTCTTTATTAAAGTTAAAAATTGAAAACTTATGCATTTTACCACATCTACACGAACTGCAGAAGAAGGATATTTCTAAAGAAGATAAAATAGCTAAAATCTAGAAAACTTGACAAAGAGTGGGAGAGGACGGATGACCGAGATGTCGATACCAATTGGAAGCACTTGCGGTTATGGTTGTGGTGAGGGCTTGAGGAGAGTTTGGAGATCAAAGAGATGAAGGTCATGGATAAACATTAGGTTTCCTGCTAATAGAGGCGCCCCCGTGCAAAAGTCTTTCACAACAAAAAATAAGGTGAGAACGTGACAGAGACAAAATAATTACAAAGTTGATGAATAGAAATAAAGTTCTTTTACATCATAGGAACACATAAGACATTGGATAAAGTTAAAGGCTGAAAGCTGAAGGTAAAAAAGCAAATCCTATATGGGTGATTTTGCGTTGTTTACCATCACCAAGTATAATGTCTTCATTTCCATCATAATCTGAGTGAATGGGTAGTTTGTGGAGATCCTGTGTGACGTGATGCGAGACATCAAAATCAATAAGCCAAATTCCATCATTGTTAGTGTTGTGAGTTGCAAAGTAAGTACGTGGCTGTTGTGTTTGAGATTGAATACTATTTCTTGTCTGTCTATCTGATCCAGATCCATTGATTAGAGCGAGAATTTATGATAAATTTTTACACTACTTCACGTGATGACCAGGCTTGTCACAAAGTTGGCAAGTAACGCGAGGACAATTTTGGTGTTTTGACTAGCAAGGTGAGTACTAAAATTGTTAGAAGCGGTTTATTGATAGGATTAAAGTTGTTTCTGTTAAATTTTAAAATATTCAAAAATGGATTAATGAGAAGATATGGTAGTTAGAAGGATAATTCTTCATTGGTAGAAAAGTCAAGTTAACAACTTTTGTAGTTGAAATTTAGGTGAACCATAAATTGATTTCACAAGGTAAATCTTGACATTTTGACATATTGTGATGTCATGGATGATATCAATAGGAATAATTCACTCCTATAAATAGGTAGCTCCTAATTCATTTTACATGGAGACTTGCAAGAGGAAATCTACATGACTCAGCCAAAAGGATTCAAAGTTGATGGAAAAGAAAATATGGTTTGCAAACTTGAAAAATCATTGTATGAATTGAAACAATCTTCTAGACAATGGTACAAATGATTTGACAAGTTTATGTTGCAGCAAAGATACATAAGAAGCAAATACGATCATTGTGTGTATTTGTGCAAGCTTGAAGATAATTCCTTTATATACCTTCTCCTAAATGTTGATGATATGTTGATAGCTTCTAAGAGTCAAGAGGAAATATAGAAGCTAAAGATTCAACTAAGAAAGGAGTTTGAGATGAAGAATTTAGGTGAGGCAAAGAAGATTCTTGGCATGAAGATAAAAATATATAGACATTCAAAGAAACTCTATTTATATCAAAAGGGATATTTGAATAGAGTACTAAAGCGATTCGGTATGAATAAAAAATTGAAGTCGGTTAGCACTCCGCTTGCTCCTCATTTTAAGCTTAGTGATGCTATGTCACCTAATAATGAAGCTGAACAAGAATATATGTCAAGAGTACCATACGCTAATTCTATTGGTAGCTTGATGTATGCAATGGTTTGCACAAGGCAAGATATTTCACACGCTGTTGGAGTTGTAAGCAGGTACATGCACAATCCTGGAAAGGATCATTGGCAGGCTGTAAAATGGATTCTATAGTATATTCATAATACTGTAGATGTTGGTTTAGTTTTCGAGAAGAAAGATAGTCAATATCTTGTTGGATATTGTGACTCAGATTATGCAGGTGATTTGGACAAACGAAGATCAACTAGTGGTTATGTTTTCACTATTGCAAATGCACCAGTTAGTTGGAAGTCTACTTTGCAGTCAACAGTTGCTTTGTCTACCACTGAGGCAGAGTACATGGCAATTACAGAGGCTTCGAAGGAAGAAATTTGGCTTCAAGGATTGCTTAGAGAGCTTGGTATTGGACAAGAAGAAATCACAATATTTTGTGATAGTCAGAGTGCTATTCAATTAGTAAATAACCAAGTTTATCATGCAAGGACAAAGCACATTGACGTCCAACATCATTTCATACGAGAAATAATAGAAGATGGTGGAGCCATAATGCAGAAAATTCACACTACAGATAATCCTGCCGATATGTTGACAAAAGTGGTGATTGCGGTCAAGTTTCAACATTGTTTGAACTTGATCAACATTGTTGAACATTGATGATTAAGGTTGAAGACAAAATCAAAATTGTTATTGAGAGAAAGTTCAAAATGGAGAATCTTGCCAAGGTGGAGATTTGTTAAATTTGACAAGATTCAAAAATGGATTAATGAGAAGATATGGTAGTTAGGAGGATAATTCTTCATTGGTAGAAAAGTCAAGATAACACCTTTAGTAGGTGAAATTTAGGTGAACCATAAATTGATTTCACAAGGTAAATCTTGATGTTTTGACATATTGTGATGTCATGGATGACATCAATAGGAAGAATTCACTCCTATAAATAGGTAGATCCTAATTCATTTGTCATACACCTCTAACTTGTCTTCTCATCTCCTAAGGCATTTGTTCTTCTTTCTCTCTTTTACTATTTCACTTGTACTCTTTTGGAGTGAAATAAATATTGATTTGTTGTGTCCGAGGAGTAGGCAAAAGAAAACAAAAGTTTGCCGAACCTCGTTAATTTATGGTGTTCTTTTTGTTGTTGTCTCATTTACT
Organism: Solanum lycopersicum; assembly: GCF_036512215.1. Lineage (NCBI taxonomy): Eukaryota > Viridiplantae > Streptophyta > Magnoliopsida > Solanales > Solanaceae > Solanum > Solanum lycopersicum. The sequence continues at coordinate 58,906,802 of NC_090808.1, forward strand.
ATTTATTAGCTACCTTTAGATATAGTAGTTGTGATTCCATCACTCTCTATATATTCAGCTTCCGCAACAATTGGTTTCAGAGCCAAGGTATTATCTGAGTATGCTCTGTGATTGCAGTATAGTCTGAACTTCCACATTAGAAAAAGATTTACTTTGGTCTTTGCATTGTTAGCTAGTAAATAGTATTTGTAGCTAAATGGGAGACAAGAAAGATGATGAGTCCACATCAAGTGTCAATAATATGTCATCATTGGCATCTTCGCTTATGACAAGAATTGTGTCAAATGCAAAATTTGCAGTTGAAATTTTTGACGGGTCAGGACATTTTGGAATGTGGCAAGGCGAGGTCCTTGATGGTCTTTTTTAACAAGGGCTAGATATTGCCATTGAAGAAAAGAAATCAGATGGTGTAGGATAAGAAGATTGGAATATTATCAACCGTGTTGCTTGCAGTACCATTCGATCTTACCTTGCAAGAGAACAAAAGTATCCATACAGGAAGAAAACATCTGCAAATAAATGATGGAATTCATTGGAGGAGAAGTTATTGAAGAAAAACACTCAAAATAAACTTTACATGAAAAGAAGACTGTTACGCTTCACTTATGTTCCCGGTAGCACAATGAATGATCATATCACCAGCTTTAATAAGTTGGTGACTGATTTGTGAAATATGAACGTGACTTTTACGGATGGAGATATGGCCTTAATGTTGTTAAGTTCACTTCCCGATGAGTTTGAGCATCTTGAAACGACTCTACTGCATGGGAATGATGAAGTATCTCTCAAAGAAGTTTGTTCTGCCTTATACAGTTATGAACAAAGAAAGAGAGAAAAACAAAAAGGCGGAGAAGCAGAAGCACTAGTTGCGAGAGGTTGTTCTCAAATCATATGAGAATGAATAAAGGGATATCCAAGTCAAGATCGAGACTCACAAAAGATGAATGTGCCTTTTGCTGAGAAAAAGGTCATTGAAAGAAAGACTGCCCAAAGTTGAATAGCAAAGCCAAACCAAACAATGGGAAGGCTGTCATGGATTCAAATGTGGCTGATTGTGATGATTCCGATTACTCACTAGTTACAACAGATCCATCCAAATCATCTGATGTATGGTTGATGGTTTCAGCTTGTAGTTATCATATGTGTCCCAATCGGGACTAGTTTATTGATTTGCAAGAAGGAGAATGTGGAGTTATTCACACTGCAAACAATAATCCTCTTACCGTATATATTGTTGGTTCAGTTCGATTAAGGAACCATGATGGATTAAGTAGAACATTAACAGATGTTTTATATATACCAGATTTGAAGAAAATTTTTATTTTTGTAGGAGCCCTAGAATAAAAGAGATTCAAAGTCATTGCAAATAATGGTGTGATGAGAATATGCTCTGACGCACTGGTGGTAATGAAGGCAATTCGAAGAAATAATAACATGTACCACTATCAAGATAGTACAATTATTGGGACAACGACAACAACATCCAATGACGAGAAGGATGCAGAAATGACCAAGCTGTGACATATGCACTCGGGGCATGCTGGAGGGAAATCCTTGAAAACTTTATCAGATCAAGGATTGCTAAAAGGAGTAAAAACTTGCAACTTGGAGTTTTGTGAGCATTATATCAAGGGGAAGCAAACAAGGGTTAAATTTAGAATAACTATTCATAATATTAAAGGTATTTCAGATTATGTTCATTCGGATGTTTGGGGTGCTTCCAAAACACCTTCATTAGGTGGGAAACACTATTTTGTAACCTTTGTTGATGACTTTTCTCGAAGATTGTGGGTGTATACGATGAAAACAAAAGATGAAGTATTGGAAATTTTTCTCAAATGGAAGGCGATGATAGAAACTCAAAGTGGCAGAAAGATCAAGTGTCTTCGCACAGACAAAGGTGGTGAATACAAAAATGATCTTTTTCAGAAAACTTGTGAGGAAAATGGCATCGTTAGACATTTCACCGTAAAAAATACACCACAACAGAATGGAGTGGCAGAACGCATGAACCGACCTTTGCTGGAGAAAGTTCGGTGTGTGTTATCCAATGCTGGCTTGGGCAAAGAATTTTGGGCTGAGGCAATAACATATGCGTGCCACCTCATTAATCGTCTACCATCTGCTGTTATTGGTGGGAAGACACCATTTGAAAAATGGTATGGAAAACCTGCTGAAGATTATGGTTCTTTATATGTATTTGGATCAATTGCATATTATCATGTAAGAGAGTCAAAATTGGACCCAAGAGCAAAGAAAGCTTTATTTATAGGAATTAAATCTGGAGTCAAAGGATACCGTTTATGGTGTCCAGAGACAAGAAAATTTACTTTCAGCAGGGATGTTACCTTTGATGAATCTACCTTGACAAATAAAGTAACAGTTGAAGAAGTCAAACAAATTGATGGTGCTTCAAAGCAGGTGGAGTTTGAGGGAAAAATAATTTTCCCAACACAGGGATCAAAAGAGGAAACAACAGAAGATTTTTCTTTTGAAGGAGACCTAGTCGAAGAGGTGGTTCCATATCAAGAATCTAAACCACAACTTGAATCAATAGCAACAATCAAGCCAAAAGGGACAATAAGAAAACCTGCTCGACTCATAGATATGGTGGCTTGTGCGGACTCAATTGCAGCTGATGACATTCCTACCACTTATAAAGGCGCATTCTAATGTTCTGAAGAAGATAAGTGGAGGATTTCCATGGATGATGAAATGCAGTCCCTTCATCAGAATCATACATGGAGATTGGTCAATCTTCCGGAGGGCAAGAAAGCAATTGGGTGCAAATGGATATTTGCAAAGAAAGAAGGATTTCCTAACCAAGAAGATGTCCGCTACAAAGCAAGATTGGTGGCCAAAGGATATGCTCAAAAGGAGGGAATTTATTATAATGAGGTGTTTTCTCCAGTTGTGAAACACCCCTCCATTAGAGTTTTGTTGGATTTGGTAGCACAATTAAATTTGGAACTAATTCAGTTGGATGTAAAAACTGCATTTTTACATGAAGACTTGGAAGAGGAAATCTACATGACTCAGCCAGAAGGATTCAAAGTTGATGGAAAAGAAAATATAGTTTTCAAACATGAAAAATCATTGTACATATTGAAACAATCTTCTAGACAATGGTACAAACGATTTGACAAGTTTATGTTGCACCAAAGGTACATAAGAAGCAAATACGATCATTGTGTGTATTTGTGAAAGCTTGAAGATAATTCCTTTATATACCTTCTCTTGTATGTTGATGATATATTGATAGCTTCTAAGAGTTAAGAGGAAATATAGAAGCTAAAGATTCAACTAAGAAAGGAGTTTGAGATGAAGAATTTAGGTGAGGCAAAGAAGATTCTTGGCATGAAGATAAAAATATATAGACATTCAAAGAAACTCTATTTATATCAAAAGGGATATTTGAATAGAGTACTAAAGCGATTCGGTATGAATAACAAAATGAAGTCGGTTAGCACTCCGCTTGCTCCTCATTTTAAGCTTAGTGATGCTATGTCACCTAATAATGAAACTGAACAAGAATATATGTCAAGAGTACCATACACTAATGCTATTGGTAGCTTGATGTATGCAATGGTTTGCACAAGGCCAGATATTTCACACGCTGTTGGAGTTGTAAGCAGGTACATGCACAATCCTGGAAAGGATCATTGGCAGGCTGTAAAATGGATTCTACAGTATATTCATAATAATGTAGATGTTGGTTTAGTTTTCGAGAAGAAAGATAGATAGTCAATATCTTGTTGGATATTGTGACTCAGATTATGCAGGTGATTTGGACAAACGAAGATCAACTAGTGGTTATGTTTTCACTATTGCAAATGCACCAGTTAGTTGGAAGTCTACTTTGCAGTCAACAGTTGCTTTGTCTACCACTGAGGCAGAGTACATGGCAATTACAGAGGCTTCGAAGGAAGCAATTTGGCTTCAAGGATTGCTTAGAGAGCTTGGTATTGGACAAGAAGAAATCACAATATTTTGTGATAGTCAGAGTGCTATTCAATTAGCAAAGAACCAAGTTTACCATGCAAGGACAAAGCACATTGACGTCCGATATCATTTCATACGAGAAATCATTAAAGATGGTGGAGTCATAATGCAAAAAATTCATACTACAGATAATCCTGCCGATATGTTGACAAAAGTGGTGATTGCGGTCAAGTTTCAACATTGTTTGAACTTGATCAACATTGTTGACCATTGAAGATTAAGGATGAAGACATAATCAAAATTGTTGTTGAGAGAAAGTTGAAAATGGAGAATCTTGCTAAGGTGGAGATTTGTTAAATTTGACAAGATTCAAAAATGGATTAATGAGAAGATATGGTAGTTAGGAGGATAATTCTTCATTGGTAGAAAAGTCAAGATAACACCTTTTGTAGGTGAAATTTAGGTGAACCATAAATTGATTTCACAAGGTAAATCTTGACATTTTGACATATTGTGATGTCATGGATGACATCAATAGGAAGAATTCACTCCTATAAATAGGTAGATCCTGTTTCATTTGTCATACACCTCTAACTTGCCTTCTCATCTCCTAAGGCATTTGTTCTTCTTTCTCTCTTGTACTATTTCATTTGTACTCTTTTGGAGTGAAATAAATATTGATTGGTTGTGTCCGAGGAGTAGGCAAAAGAAAATAAAAGTTTACCGAACCTCGTTAATTTCTGGTGTTCTTTTTGTTGTTGTCTCATTTACTATTTATTAGCTATCTTTAGATATAATAGTTGTTCCATCACTCTCTATATATTCGGCTTCCGCAACAGTATCCTAGATATGAAACATGATTGGGTTGAGAGCAGTTGTTGTGAGGTGATGGTTTAGCAGCTAAATTTGCTTTAATTGGAACTGTGGTAGAAGAAAATGAGTGAATGAGATTTATCTCAAAATCAAGAAGCTCTTTAAATGTCACTGAAATTTCTAGACCACGTAAAGCTGCAATGATAGTATCATATTTTACTGGAAGTCCATGAAGAGCATGAAGGAATAACTCATCCATTGAAATTTGAATGCCAACAAAGATTAAAGTGTTGTAGATTTATTTGACTTTCATCAGATATGAAGTAATAAAGAGGTTACCTCAACAACAAATGATATTGATAAACTACTGATTGTTATTTATGGTGAGAATTGTAGCAAAATTTGGTACAAATGCAAGAGAAGGTGTGATTGAGGTGTTCTCAATGAAGGCACTGGTTGAAACCATTGTTAGTGACAGCGAGAAAGGCACAAATTCTTTGGAAAAAATGCTTTTAAGCTTTTAGGATCTTGATACCATATAAGCTTTACTGATGGAGAGAAGTGTCTTATTTTATTAATATATGTATGTATGTATACAAGAGAGAAAACTACAAATAAGGGGAAACAAATCAACTACTAAAGGATTGTGATCTTCACCTAATCATAATAGAAATTAAATCACTAATGAGATACTAAGATATGAGAGATCAATCAAGAGATATCACTAATACTTATACCCTTTCGGATACATTCAAATTCCTTCTCGGATATATACCATCCATTAAGTAGTGTATCTTTTGCAATATAGCAGACAACCAATGAATGTATTCGAGAGTAATGAAAATTTTGAGATTCTTATAATTGGGGAAACTTTCAGGTTAGGATGTAGCCCTTAAATGTATGAAGTTTTTGTAAGTTACTCTAAAATTATTTATCTTCAACACCTTATAAATAAGCTATTTTTATTTATTTTTATGATAATAAATATACAATTTAGATAAAAAATTAGTTAAACATTTGAAATGTAAATTATTTATAATTGTGGTGGTTGTGATTAGGGGTCTACGTGACGGGTTGGTTTGAATTTTTCAAATATCAAATCGAACCATTTGTGTCGAATTTTTGAATTTATAAACCAAATCAAACCAATAAAACTCAAGTTTTTCAACTTTGGGTTTTTTTCGAATTTCTTCAGATTTTTGGGGTTTTCCAAAATTTTAAATTTTTTGAATAAAATATTCATACAAACATATAATTTACTTGTATCCTAGGATGACTCTTCTAGTTTGATGCTGAGGGAGAATTGCTTGATTTTGTTATTACAATTTACATGTGTTTCTTTCCATTTGGGCTGCATATCGGTGTTCGAAAGGACCCTCTTATTCTCATGTCCTGGTCTGGTCAGTACCCACCTGGGCCTCTTTTGTTCCAATTAATTTGAAAACAAAAATGTCTGTTATAGTTGTAATATTTCATTTTAATTGAATAGTTAATATTCAAGCAACAAGAAAAAATTCCCATTTTTTATATTTTTATATAAAGTCAAATAAAATATATGAAATAGAAAATTAGGACTAGTTAATAAATGGTTATTAACCTACTCAAATCAAAACAATATATGAAAGTGAGCGTTTAACGTATATGAAACATTTGAGTCATTCTACTTGTCATGTAAGTCTTTTAATTGGACTAGTCAATTAAAAAACGTAAATGCTTTTGATGAAAAAACCCGGAAGCATGGCGCTTGCAAAAAGGATTAGGGAGGGGGCAGAAAACTTACTTTTATATTAGATTGGTGATGCAGTTAATTCATGTCAGGATGTATTTTGTTTGTTTTCCACATCTACCTTTTTCAATTCTTTCACTTGAACTCTGTTTTTAATACCAATTAAAGTTTGGCATTCTAATATTCCTTTTATAACATGATTCTTACCATGGAGAGCTATTATTAATAGATTGGTATCCCCACATGTAATAGTTGTAATTAGGAGAGTCAAATATAAGTCGATAGAAAAAATAAACTAAATAAAAATGAATAAGTTACTCGACTCACATTTTAAATAGACAAAGATGAGTTACTCGATAGAATATATTTAACCATATTATAACAAAAATCTTGTTAAAATTTTTTTTGAAAAAAACTTTTTTATCACTTCAATTACCCCCGTGCACCACACCCCCTACCTCCTACCAGCCCCCCCCCCCCAATCTGAAAAGACATAAATAAAATTTAAAAAATTACCAATCCACCCCCCCACAGCCCCTACCCCCACCCCCTCAAAAAAAATTGACGAAAACTTTCATTTTTTCATTAATTTAATTTTTTGTTGAAAAAAAATTACCAGCCCCCCTCCAAAAAAAAAGTAACAAAATTTTAAATTATTTTTAAAAAATATATTTTTTATAAAAATTACCAACTCACCCCCTACCAGCCCCGCCTCACCCATACCACCTCCTATCCCAAATTAAATGTTTCATTTTTTTTTAAAAAACTTTTTTAATATCCAATCCTTTATCCCTTTTTTTCTTCTTCTACCCATTTTATAATTTAACTATACACTTTTAAATGGGTTATATGAGTATTACTCGTTTATACCTATTTTTAAATGAGTTGAATATCTAATTCATTTAAAATGGGTAATATGAATGAATATCTATATTATTTATCCATTTTGTCACCCTAGTTATAATAGTCGTAATAATGGGTCTTACCTAGAATGTGTATACATGCGGTGTATTAAGAGACTCGATGAGGAGAAGTATTATGGCTTTCACATTACAACTTGGAGAGGGATCAAGCAACTGAGCTTTTAGACATAAGGTCTATACTGAAGTTTGTATAAGTTTGATATGCCAAAACTTCAAATCATGTATTATTCCCACATTAATGAAATGCTTGTTTTTTTTTGAAAAAAAATCAAACAATGTCATGCGGAAAGTAAAAATAACATAGTTAAAAAAAGAAGGAAAAAAACATTCTTTTTAAACTAATGAAAAAAGAAAATGAGATAAACAAATTGAAACAGAAGAGAGTAATAAAACAGAGTGTGCACAAAACTGTTTGCATATGTACACTATAATATAAGGACTTCCATTTGAGTAATACTGTAACTAAAACTCTGAGATACACATGTATGATCTTTGTGTGTTGTTTCACTCTTAAGAACCTCATGTACTGGTCCGAGGTTGTATGAGGGAGATATGACTTCGCAAGTTGCGCGCTATTGAGCAGAGAAAATTCCAAATCCGAATTTGTTAAGGGTGTTTTAGTCTTTGGGTAATATGATGGGGTCTAAACTTATACCATTCAGTTTACACACTTAGAAAATAAGATAGGTCTTTGAAAGGAAGGAGAAAATAGGAGAAGGGAGAAGAAGACGCAAGAACGCCAAGATTTCATTGCGTGGATTTCGTCAAGGGTGATTCCTATTAGGTATGTGACATATTTTGGTGTTGTATTTTTTCACCCACCTTCCAACTTGATCCATTACATCAATTTAGAGTTAATTTAAAGAAAATCTTGAATTTCTTGATGAAAAGTTTGAAGTTCTTGTTGGTTGAATCATTGTTGATCTCTGTTTAATCCATGTTTTTGGACTTTTTTTAGGACTAAACTATTGGGTAATAAGTTATTTAGGGATTCTAAGAGTTTGGGGTGGAATACATGGGAATTTGGGAAGGTTTATAGATGAAAAACGAAGAAGAAAGTCGGAAAACCCATCTGGTAAGTACTGGGGTGCCACTCCTCCAAATCCCCACAAAACAGAGTCTATCCGTTAAGCTCTGGCATGCCGTACCTCTCAGAGAGCCTGAGGGCATCCTCTTCCTATCAGGCTATGTCGCTTCGTGCCTCTCAGAGCAGTAGAACCCCCTGGAGACCCCGTTTTTTCCCTATCTTTTCATACTAGTTCCTAAGTGATGTACCCTTCATTCCTAGTTTATTCGAACACTCCAGAGTAAATCTAAACATCATTAAATCATCCATAATAATGATAGAATGATCCTTGAATCCATAATCCAATTCAAGAAAAGTTAAAATCAAAGTCAAGGAAGTGAAGAGCCAAGTCTAGAACTTAAGAAGCAAGTCAAAGTAAAGTTATCGAGTTCTCAAAAGTCTTTCACAAACATTTTCTCTTTGTTTTAAAGACTTAAAGTTCAAGTCAAGAAAGAGTAAAGAGTTGAGTTTATTTCTCAAAAGCTATAAGGGAACTAAGTATTTCCTAAGAGTTAAGTTTCAAGTAAGCAAAAAGTATCAAGTTGAGTTCACTTCTCAAGAATTATAAGGGAACTAAATAGTCCCCAAGAGTTTAAGCAAAATGTTTTCAAACTTTTGAGAAGGAAGGGAAGCTAGACTTCTACAGAGCCTATGACTAGTTTTAATAGAAGGAAGAGGAAACTATGATTTCCAAGAGAGCGTTTTAAAAGCTAAGTTTTGAGCACTAATCTCAAACCACATAATTAGTATGTTTTTAAACATAAGAACCAATATATTTTTTGGAGTAGTATTAAGCACCGATATGGGGGAGAGTTCAGATAAATCACAACCCCTATAAACCATGTAGCCTCCATGGGTATAAAAGGTTTATACTTTTTAGATGATTCGTTTTCACAGTTTACTAGTGGATCCATTAGGCAGTTATTGTCTTATACCTTTGGCCAGGTATAGGGTGCAATGGCAGCGTGTGGTAGATCGTTGTATCATCATTGTGGCTCTTAAGTGATGGTTGTCGGTTAGAAAAACTCCCCCAAAAACTATATTACTTTCATATACAAGTAAAGTTGAGTTTATTATTGTTATATCTTTAATGAATTAAGAGTTACACTATTTTATAACTTTTATACATATATATTGCCTATTTGCTTTTTGCTTTATATTAAGTTGTTGTCTTATTGGTTGAGCAGAGCCAAGGTAACTTCATTCTTACTCCATTTCAAGCTTTATAGTTGTACTTAGAATCACAACTCGTATACTCGTACATTCAATGTACTAATGTCAGTTGTCCTGTATCGTTTTATGATGCAGACGCAGGTAACCAGGATTAACACGTGACATTTCGTTGATCCAGATTGAGCTCCAGAGTCAGTGGTGAGCCTCATTGCATTTCGAAGGATATCGATTTGTTTGGATTTTAGTAGTTTAGTTTTAGGATGTTGTGGGGTCTGCCCCAACATCCCTCTTCAGTCAGTTTAGAGGTTTCATAGATACTAGTATTTCAGTTTAGAGTTTATTATTGCTTGTTGAGACTTGAGTGCCGTCATGGACAAAGATTATATGAAGTAATCTCCTTTAAACATGTATTATTTCCTTTTTAAGTTGATTTTAGTCTTCCACTGAGTTAAATAATCCAGGATAAGGCTTTGCTTCAGGGCTAGCAATGGTCTTCGAGTGCCAGTCCTGCCCAGGGTGTAGGTTTGGGGCGTGACAAACTTGGTATTAGAGCATAGATTTCAAGAGTCCTAGGTAGTCTATGAAACCATTTCTGTGGAGTCTTAGTCATCGATCTGAAGCTCTCTACATCTATGATTAGGAGGCTACAACATTTAGGAATGTTTCTCTTCTTTTATGTTCCTTTCATGCGAAGATTTTATCTTTAAAGTCTCTCTCTAATTCGTGATTACATGTATTTTTCAGATCATCATGCCTCCAAGAAAGGCATTCAGAGGTTGACCGTGAAGAAATGTTGAGGAACAAGAGGTTCCAAATGCACTAGAGGTGCAAACCCAAGGAGAGGTTACTAGTGCCGAATTCCGTGAAGCTATCCGGATGTTAAGTAAGGTTGTGACCAAACATGCTAGGAAACAGAAGATCGACAAGAAGAAGTTGATACCTCAAAAGTTCGTGAGTTTCTGTGAATGAACCCTCCTAGTTTCAGTGGATCAAGCCCTACTAAGGATCTAGAGAACTTTGTGGAGGAACTAAAGAAGGTGTTTGAGGTAATGCATGTAGTGGATGTTGAAAGGGTTGAATTGGCTGCATATCAACTTATGGGTGTGGCCGGAACTTGGTTTGATCAATGGAAAGATGGTAGAGCTGAGGATGATCCACATCCAAGTTGGACTTGCTTCGAAAAAGACTTCTTGGGAGGTTTTTTCCTTGCGGACTGAAGGAAGACAAGGTGAGAGAGTTCCTTACTCTGAAATAGGACTCCATGAGTGTACATGAGTATGGGATAAAATTCACCGAACTATCAAACTATGCTCCAGAGATGGTGAAAGATCCGAGGAGCAGAATGAGTCTATTTATTGTAGGGTTGGGTCGCGCTTCAAGTAAGAAAGGTAGGGCTTCCATGTTGAAAGGTGACATGGACATATCCAGGCTGATGGTATATGTTTAACAAGTTGAAGAAGATAAGGTGAAGGATAGAGAAGAGTACCGAAACAAGAAGGCCAAGACTGGAAACAAGTCTAGCTAACAGAAAAGTTGTTCAAGCCGACCACAACTCAGAATTCAAAGGGGAATGCACCATCATCTGCTATTGAACCTTCACGTAGAAAAAGAAGAGAGTATATTGTCCAGAATTCGCAGCACTTCAAGGGTAGGCCGACTCAGTCTCAAGGTAGTATGGCACAAAGAGGTAATGCGCCAAGTATGGTAGGAATCACTCTGGCATCTGTCGTGAAGGATTCACGGGTTGTTTCAATTGTGGTCAAGAGGGCACTTTCTCAAGGCAGTGGAAATCTGGGCAATAGAGCTCAATCTTCATCAATTTTCCACCATACAGGGTTGCACCTAGGGAGCTATTTCTGGTACGTTCGGAGGAACAAACCGCATGCATGCTCTTAATAATTGCACGAACAAGAGAACTCGCCATATGTTGCCACTAGTATGATTCGAGTCTTTGACTTTACTGCTTATACATTATTAAACCCAAGTGCTAGTGTATCTTTTGTAACTCCTTATGTTGCTATGAACTTTGAGATTTCTCTTGAGCAACTTGGCAAATCATTCAGTGTATCCACATCTTTTGGTGAAGCAGAAAGAGTCTATCGTGATTCTCCTATTTTTGTCAATACAAGAGTATCGTGACCGATTTATTAGAGTTAGACATGGTAGATTTTGATGTCATTCTAGGTATGCACTGGCTCCATGCCTGTTATGCATCAATAGATTGTAGAACTCAATTTTTCAAGTTTTAGATTCCTAATGAGCCAGTAATAGAGTGGGCTAGTAGTTCAGCAGTGCCTAAGGGTAACTTCATTTTGTACCTTAAGGCGAGGAAGATAGTTTCTAAGGGGTGTATCTATCACTTAGTTAGAGTTAATGACTCATGTGTTGAGGTACCTTCCCTTCAGCCAGTTCCTATAGTCAGTCAGTTTCCATAAGTCTTTCCCGATGATCTACCTGGAGTACCTCCCTAAAGAGAGATAGACTTCAGTAGAGACGTCATCCCAGATACTCGTCCTATCTCTATTCCGCCATACAAAATGGCACCAGTAGATTTAAAAGAGCTAAAAGAGAAATTGAAAGATCTTTTAGATAAAGGCTTTATTCGACCAAGTATCTCACCTTTGGGCTCTCCGATCTTGTTTGTTAGGAAAAATGATGGGTCCCTTAGGATGTGTATAGATTACCGTCAGCAGAATAAGGTGACCATCAAGAATAAATATCTTCTTACAAGGATAGATAACCTTTTTGATCAACTTCAGGGTGCTTCTTGTTTTTCCAAGATCGACCTTATATCAGGCAATCATTAGTTGAGAGTAAGGGAATGTGATATTCCTAAGACAACTTTTAGAATAAGGTATGTACATTATGAATTTTATGTCCTTTGGTTTGACAAATTCACCTGCATCATTCATGGATCTTATGAACAGAGTCTTCAAACCTTATTTACATCCGTTTGTCATCGTCTTCTTTGATGACATACTGATTTATTCAAAAAATAATGAAGATTATGCTAGTCACCTAAGGATTGTTCTTCAGACTTTGAGAGACAAAGAATTGTATGTGAAGTTCTCCAAGTGTAAGTTATGCCTTAAATCTGTGGCATTCTTAGGACACATTGTTTCTGGTGAAGGTATTAGAGTTGACACTTAGACGATTGAGGTAGTTCAGAGTTGGCCTAAACCCATATCTCCAACAGATATAAGGAGTTTCTTGGGTTTGACTGACTATTATTGGAGATTTTTTGAAGGATTCTCATCCTTCTCCTCTCCTTTGACCAAGTTAACTTAGAAGACAGTAAGTTTTGATGGTCTGAAGCTTCTGAGAATATCGTTCAGGATTTGAAAAAGAGATTGACTACAACTCCAATTTTGACCTTAGCAGAGGAACTCAATGATTCGTGGTTTATTGTGACGCATCAAGAGTTGGCTTGGGCTGTGTGTTAATGCAGAATGGCAAGGTTATAAGTTATGCCTCTAGATAGTTGAAGGTTCATGAGAAGAATTATCCAACTCATGACATAGAATTGGCTGCAGTAATGTTTGCATTAAAGATATGACATCAATATTTGTATGGAGTTCATGTGGATATATTCACTGATCACAAAAGCCTCCAATATGTGTTCACTAAGAAAGACCTCAACCTCAGACAAAGAAGTGGTTGGAATTACTCAAGTATTATGACATGAGTATTCTTTACCACCCAGGTAAGGCTAATATGGTTGCTGATGCCTTAAGAAGGTTGTCCATGGAAGTACTTCATATGCCGAAGAAGGAAAGAGGGAGCTAGCAAAAGATGTGCACAAACTTGCACGATTGGGAGTCAGACTTATGGATTCCACAGAATGAGGCATAATGGTGACCAATGGGGATGAATCATCCTTGGTGTCACAGGTCAAGAAAAGCAAGACCAAGACCCTATTTTAATTGATTTAAAGGCAGGTATCCATAGCGAAAGAGTATTGGTCTTTGAACAAAGGGGAGATGGTATGCTGAAATACCAAGGCGGATTATGTGTACCTAAGGTGGATAGAATCCAAGAGAGAATCTTGGAAGAGGCTCATAGATCCAAATATTCCATTCTTCCAGGTTCCACCAAAATGTACCGTGATTTGAGAGAGGTATATTGGTGGGAAGGCATGAAGAAATATATTGTTGAGTTTGGTGCCAAGTGTTCAAATTGTTAGTAAGTGAAAGTGGAACACCAAAGGAGTGGAGGTTTAGCTCAGAATATAAAACTTCCAGAATAGAAGTGGGAGATAATTAATATAGACTTTATCACAGGCTTTCCAAGATCGCGAAGACAACATGATTCTATTTGGGTAATTTTCGACAGAATGAAAAATTTAGCCCATTTTTTGCCAGTAAAGACTACCTATTCGGCCGAGGATTATGCTAAGTTGTACCTTAAGGATGTGGTAAGACTTCATGGATTCCCGATCTCCATTATTTCATATAGAGGTGCAAAATTTACCACACAATTCTGGAAATCTTTTCAGAAAAGTTTAGGTTCCAAGGTGAATTTGAGCACTTATTTTCATCCTTAGACAGATGGACAAGCAGAGCGTATTATCCAGACCTTGGAAGATATGTTGAGATATTGTGTGATCGACTTCAAGGGAAATTGGGATGATCACCTACCTCTCATTGATTTCACTTACAACAATAGTTATCATTCGAGCATCCAAATGGTCCCATATGAAGCTCTTTACGGGAGAAGATGCAGATCTCCTATTGGGTGGTTCGAAGTTGGCGAAGCAGGGTTGATAGGACAAGATTTAGTTCACCAAGATATGGAGAAGGTGAAAGTGATTCAAGAAAGGTTAAAGACTTCACAAAGTCGCCAAAAGTACTACACAGATATTAGAAGAAGACCATTAGAGCTTGAGGTAGATAATTGGGTGTATCTTAAGGTATCACATATGAAAGGAGTTATGAGGTTTGGTAAGAAGGGGAAACTTAGTCCCCGGTATATTGGACCTTATAGATTCTCCAAGAGAGTGGGAAATGTGGCTTATGAGTTGGAGCTACCCCATGAGTTAGAAACTGTTCATATAGTATTCCATATATCTATGTCAAAGAAGTGCTTGGGTGATACTTCATTTATATTACCAATAGAGAATGTGGGGATTAAGGATAACCTATCCTATGAAGAAGTCCCAGTTCAGATTTTGGATCGTCAAGTTTGCAGATTGAGAACGAAAGAAGTTGCTTCAGTCAAGGTCCTGTGGAGGAACCAATTCGTGGAAGAAGCAACTTGGGAAGCTGAGGAGGATACGAAGAAGAATATCCATATCTCTTTGAATCCGGAGGGAATGCAAATCAAGGTACTAAATTCTCTTCTTATCACTTTATAAGATTATGTATAAGCATGTTATTACTTGCTTTTGTTGTTTAGTGCTGAAATGATATTGTTATTCTTATCTTAAAGAAAGAATTCTCATTCGAAAATGATCCCAAGGAGAAGATATTGTAACATCTCGTATTCTATATAAACTAACGTTAAGCTAAGAAAAACAAGAAGAATTAAATTTGGAAATAAGTAAGAAAATCTAGAAAAATTGATGATTTCAAAAGTGAATTTTGGTCATTTTCAAAAGGCCAGAATTTCCAGCTCATGAGAAGTTTTGGTGAGTTCTTTATAAGGATGGAAAGCTCGTTGGATGATCTTTCCAACAATGCTAATTTTGCAAATGTCTGAGGTCGTATGAGGGAGATATGACTTTCAGAAGTTGGGTTGTTGAGCAAGGAAAGTTCCAAATCCGGATTTGTTAAGAGTGTTTTGGTCTTTTCCTAAGTCAAGTATTAAATTTCTTCTGGGGGTAATATGTTAGGGTCTAAACTATCTCGTTCAGTTTACCACTTAGAAAATAAGCTAGGTCTTTGAAAGAAAGGATAAAAGAGGAGAAGGGAGAAAAAGACGCAAGAATGCCAAGATTTCATTGCGTGGATTTCGTCGGGGGTGATCCCTATCAGGTATGTGTGATCATTTGGTGTTGTATTCTTTCACCCATCCTTCAACTTGATTTATTACAACAATTTGAGTTAATTGAAAGAAAATCTTGAAGTTCTTGATGAAAAGTTTGATGTTCTTGTTAGTTGAATCGTTGTTCATCTCTGTTAGTTTTAATCCATGTTTACAGATTATTTTTGGGTCTAATCTATTGGTAATGAGTTATTTAGGGATCCTAAGAGTTTGGGGTGGAATCGATGGGAGTTTGGGAATGTTTATAGATGAAAAACGAAGAAAAAAGTCGGAAAACATGTCTGGTAAGTACTGGGGTGTCGCGCCTCCAAAGCCCCTCAGGAGACTCTGTCCATCAGGCTCTGGCACAGCGCACCTCTCAGAGCGCCTGAGTACAGCCTCTGTCTATCGTGTATGGTGCTCCGTGCCTCTCAGAACACCCGGACCCCCTGGAGACCCCGTTCTTTCCCTATCTTTTTCGTATTAGTTCCTAATGATGTACCCTTCATTACTAGTTGATTTTAACACTCTAGAGTACATATAAACATCATGAAATCATCCAAAGATGTGAGATCATGATCCTTGAATCCATAATTTAATTCAAGGAAAGTTAATATCAAAGTCAAGGAAGTTAAGAGCCAAGTTTAGAATTTACGAAGCAAGTCCAAGTAAAGTTATCAAGTTTTCTAAAGTCTTTCACAAACATTTTCAATTTGTTTTAAAGACTTAAATTTCAAGTCAAGAAAGAGTAAAGAGTTGAGTTCATTTCTCAAAAGCTATAAGGGAACTAAGTATTTTGTAAGAGTTAAGTTTCAAGTAAACAAAGATTATCAAGTTGAGTTCACTTCTCAAGAATTATAAGGGAACTAAGTAGTCCCTAAGAGTTCAAACAAATTGTTTTCAAACTTTTGAGAAGGAAGGGAATCTAGATTTCCACAGAGCTTATGACTAGTTTTAATAGAAGGAAGATGAAACCATGATTTCTAAGAGAGCTTTTTAAAAGCTAAGTTTTGAGCACTAATCTCAAACCACAGAATCAATATTTTTTCAAATATAAGAGCCAATATACTTTTGGGAGTAGTATTGAGCACCGATATGGGGGAGAGTTCAGATAACTCACAGCCCCCATAAACCATGTAGTTACCATAGGTAGAAAAGGGTCATACTTTTTAGATGATTTTTTCACAGTTTACCAGTGGATCCATTAGGCAATTTTGGTCTTATACTTTTGGCCGGGGGTCTAATACTTTTGGTCGGGTATAGGGTGCGCTGACAGCATATGGTAAATCGTTGTATTATCATTGTAGCAGTGATGATTGTCGGTTACAGAAACACCCACATAAACTAAATTACTTTTATATACAAGTAAAGTTGAGTTTATTATTGTTATATCTTTAATGAACTAAAAGTTACACCGTTTTATCAGTTTTACACATATATATTGCATATGTTATTTTTGTTTATATTGAGTTGTTGTCTTATGGGTTAAGTAGAGCCTAGATAAGTTCATTCTTACTCGATTTCAAGCTTTATAGTTGTACTTATCATTCCAACTCGCATACTGGTACATTCAATGTACTGATACCAATTGGCTTGCATCGTTTTATGATGCAGACACAGCTAACCAAGATCAGCACATGGTGTTTTGTTGATCCAGATTAAGCTCTAAAGTCAGTGGTGAGCCTCTTTGCATTCCAGAGGACATCCATTTCTTTTGCTTTTAGCAGTTAAGCTTTAGGATGTTGTGGGATCTCTTCAAACATCCCTCTTCATTCAGTTTAGAGGATTCGTAGACAGTAGTATTTCAATTTAGAGTTTATTGTTGCTTGTTGAGACTTGAGTACCGTCATGGCCAGAGATTATATGAAGTACTTTCCTTTAAACATGTCTTATTTCTTTTTTAAGTTGAGTTTAGTGTTCAACTGAGTTAAGTAATCTAGGACAAGGGTTCGCTTGAGGGCCAACAATAGTCTTCGCGTGTCAGTCCCGCCCAGGGTACTCGGGCGTGACAGTGCAACGTTTACATTTGGTCCAAGTGGAAGAGGATAATTTTCACTTTCAATTGTTTCCCATAAACTAAGAGCTTCGAGATAAGCATGTGTCTTTATCACCCATATGTGATAATTTCTTTCGTAAACATAGGAGATCCTACATCAAAAAGATGTTGGATGCCATGTTACTGCTGCTCAACTCTCACCTTAGAAGAACTGGAGAAAAAACCTTAGCTTTCTTACCCTCACAGATCCCTCAAGAAGAAGGACCCTGATATCACTGTTAGCACTAGAAACTGGAAAGAAGAAAGGATAAGGTACAACAACAGTTCTTTTCATTCATATTCAAGTTTCAAAAAGGCATACAAACATATATCCACATAAGCTTTTCCAAAGTACGTAGAGGACCATACATATCCAACCATTATTGACTTTCTTACAAAAACATAATCCATACTAAACAAGGACTACCTTTCCTTTACATACTAAACCTAATCATCATATAATGTATGATTTTTTTAAAATCATATATTATTGGTTATTATATATTAAATATAAATATTATGGGATGCTAAAAGTCTATTTTCTTTTTTAGTGAAATAGAAAATGTCCGAAGAATTTGAAAAATCAGTTTATATATTAAATATAAATATTATGGGATACTAGAAATTTACTTTTTTTTAAATGAATAATAATAACAACAACAACAACAACAACAATAATATAGTAGTAGTAGTAGTAATAATAATAATAATAATAAAATATATATTAAAAGTGAGAAGAAATCTAGGAAGAAGTTAAATTGTTGTTTTCCCCCTATATAAAATTAAAATATTGTTAGATATCAAATTTATTAATTATAAATGCGAAGCTCCAAATTGTAAAGTTGAAAAACTATTTTACCTCCATACTAAAAACATTTTTTAAAAAAAATTATAAAACTTTTTAAAAATCATATATTATTAGTTATTATATATTAAATATAAATATTATGGATGCTTTTAGTCTACTTTCTTTTTTAATGAAATAGTAAATGTCTGTAGAATTTGAAAATCCAGTTTATATATTAAATATATATATTATGGGATGCTAAAATTTTGCTTTTTTTTAATGAAATAGTGAAGTATTTGAAAAGTCAATTTTTCATAATAATAAATTATTATTATTATTGTTATTATTATTATTATTATTATTATTATTATAATAAGTGAGAAGAAATTTAGGAAAAATTTAAATTGTTATTTTTCCCCTATATTAAATTAAAATGTTATAAAATATATAGTTTATTAAATATTCTACCATTAATTAAGAATATCATATTAAGTTTTACAATAATATAATTTATATGTATTTGAGTATACATTCGAATGAATTAATTTTCTTGGTACTGTCATTTATTTCAATACCCTAGAATGACTTATCATTTTTTCATACCAATTTAATGTTTTAAAGTACTTTTCATCTTCTAATAGTAAGCTTTCAGAATTTTATAATTAGTCAGACATTGATGTTCTTCCCCTCCCCTTCTTCTTCTAAATACATCTTCAATGTGATTGGTAAGCATTCTATTGATATTTCTCATATGTCGGCTCTCTTAACCATCTATTAAATTATTATTTGGGACAAGGGTCAAAATTAGCCCTCAACTTTATTTTATTGGTCGACTTTATCCCAAGCGTTAAAAGCAAGTTATTTTTACTCTTACCTCAATAAACTTAATAAAAATACCTCTCTTTGAAAGAAAAGTCCCTAATCAATTAAAATTATCCAATTTTACATAAATTATTCAATTTTAACTCGGACCCAACCCACTTAATAATATAATCCATTTATTTTATCCAAATTCTCTTTGTTTAGTATCTTTTCTCTCTCCGACCGATTCATGTAGTGGAGTAATTTCGAGAAGCACTCTATTGGAATAAGGAACCTACTCAAGTTTGCGTTGATTTCGGAGTTCTCCAAGTATTTGCAGCCCATGTAAACCGATCTACTCCCATGAAAAGACTCAATAGCCAAATGCATACTTCGTGGAGGCAAATCTGACATATTTATAAATCTGTCGTTGCTATTGTTCAATGGTAAGACTGGAAATATGCGTTACGAATAACATTATGCTCTTCTTTCTCTGCGACTTTGATGTCATTGACAAATAGTCTTATTGTATCATTGTTCAATTGATAGTGGTGGTGGTGGTTTTGACGGTGGTAGTGAAGGAGATCTCGGAGAGGGTGGTGATTTGGTGGTGTTGGGGAATATAAAGTTATTTGAGTAAAAGAAATGAGTTATATTATTATGTAGGTCGAAGTTAAAATTGGATAATTTAAGTAAAATCAGATAATTTTAATTTATTTGGGGCTTCAGGGTATATTTGTTAAATTTATTGACGGCAGAGGTAAAAATAATTTGCTTTTAGTAGCAGGGATAAAGTTAACCAATAAAATAAAGTTGAGAGATAATTGTGACCCTTTTCTCATTATTATGCTTGATTATGATATTTCTTGTCTGCTAATAATTCTATCACGACATACAAAGTTTCTTTCTTTATAAATTGGATATAAAATGTTAGTCGACTAGACTTCTTATGAAACTTTTAATTTTATTGGTTATTCTTTCTTATTCAGATTAATATATAGCTTTGTTTAATATTTTTCATTTTGTATGTATATGATTACATGTATATTTTAATTTTTTTTAAAGTTAATTGGGTTGATACTACACATGTTTGTATTAGACCTATGTAAATTTGATATAATAATAAAGGTCAAACGTGCAAGGCGTTCTTAGAACTAGTATTTTAAAAGAACCATTAAACAAAAACCATCTAGAAATATCTCATTTTCAAACAACAACAACTAAATTAAGTATTCTACATGTGGGGGTGTACAATTTTGATTTCATTTGCTTATGTAATGTCAGGCACAAACGTTCAACTTGCTACAAGCAGTGCAAGAAGGAACATGTTATTGAACATATGCGAACATCTCATCATTCGGTTCATGACCCTAAATGATGTGTGTGTAACAAACATTGCAAATCATTTGAATCACTAAGGGAGCACGTTTCTGGTAAGTTGTTCTGCTAGGAAAATGAATGTTCTTTACGTGTAAATCATTTCTAAGTTTTCTTTTTACTTTAATATTTAGGTCCGTTGGCCAAAGTGGATTGCTCAGCCGTCTTTGCTGAACGAGGCTGCATTTTTTGTCTAAAAATATGTAGCAGCATGGACTCTCTCAACAAGCATAATGAAACATGTCGTCTTACCACTCCTCAATCCATTGTGAATTGATGAATTTTCTTTCGTCGATGCATTCGCAGGCAAATGAACATATCTATTTATTATACTGTAAGCTGACGCTTTTTGTATCTCACCTTTTCATACTTCCTCATCGTTGTGTGCCATGTATGAAATTACTGGTATAACAGAAGAAAATCTAAAAAATGACATGCCTTGGGAAGAAGTCCGGGAGAGAATTCGATTGATTCTTTACAGTGGACAGCCCATTGGTAGAGTACTTCTGGGCCATAATCTTACGACAAACCTGCGTTGCTTGGAGTTGTCTTATTTTGATCATCTTCAAAGTAATTTCATTTTTTTTTTCTTTCTAATAAATAGAAATCATTTTCTAGGAACCTAAAATCATGTATTATGTCTTGCTCATGGGATTGGCTTGTATTATGTGTATCCATTCACGGTCCTGCATCAACATGAATGGTCAAGGTGCACGCAATTTGGGCTGGAAGCAAATGCTATTAAAAAGAAAAAAGAAAAAAAAGAGTACCTTATTGTTGTGGGTTGCAACATGTATGCTTATTAGGTGAAAGTAGGTTTGTTCTTGAGGATGGACCTAACCAGGCCTTTGCCACATTTTTTATTTACTCATTTAGGTAAGGCGTGAAATAGTGCTATTTGTGGCAACTATAATTTCCGCCCTTTAGCTCATTGATCTGCGAGCATGTACAGTAGTTCCAATTGCAGCTTATGTTGACTTCTCTTGTATGTAAGAGATGCTAAAAATGCAAGAATTATCATATCACTTGTTCACATTCTCTGTATTTGTCTGTCAAGTTAGGTAAATGGAGATGCTATATGTGTGCATGTCTTGGAGATCTTTTGTACATGAGATGCATTTCTCTATTCACGTCTTGCCTTTGTTCTATGCAGAGATACTGATGTAGAGAATAGCAGAAGAAAAGTATAATTAGGAAACCTTCTGCTTGCCTAAGATCGTTAACTAAGATAGGAAGATTCAACTAAGGAGGAGGAAGCTAGAAGGGAGAATGAGTATTTTGAATAAAAGAACTTTGATAAAGAAGAAGACTTGATTTTGGTTACTTGGGTTGATTACAGATGACTATGGTCACCCCTATTTATACTAGTATAGGGATGCTTCTAGAAATTATTCTAGAAAGATCTACAAGAAAAATTTAGATGACCCTATCTTCTAACTATCTAACAAGAATCTAGATTTTTCTATAATTCAGTATACATCAAGTACTTAAGGTGCTACTCTACATAACTCTAGAAAGTTCGATTAAATATCCAAGATTATTTATACCTCCAAAAAATCATATTTATTTTTCACACTCCCCCTTAAAGTGATTTTTTGGAAACTACCCCACACTTGTTGTGGAGGAACTCAAATGAAGCTTTGAGACACGTTTTGGTGAAAATCTCAACATTTTCTTCTGGACTCCTCTTTCTTCTTCAAATGATAAAAAAAATTTCACTATCAGTTGATCCATGTAGATTATCTCCTTGTTGAGTTCTCAAACTCCTCCTTTCTCTCAACTTCTCAATCATTATATTATCGATAAAAGCACTATCAATTTCCTGTGAAGTCTCAACACCAACATAGTATCTACTGTCATATTCTCTTATCATTTCCTTTGATATATTTTTTGGCAGTTTTAGAGCTTTCAAAAAGCATATCGCTTGACTTCAAGACTTTAATATCAACCTCTATTTCATATTCACTTTCTCCATCTGCTTTCAAGAATTCCTCAAAGCCATTAATTGGCCTTGATATTGTAGATGATTGACCAAATACTTCCGCTTCCAATACATCTCTATCAATGCTCTCTCTATAAAGGTCGCCACTAGCGCATGTGATTTCAAATATTGCCTGTTTGGGATCTTCTTTTCTATTTCTTTAATGGAAGTTACCATATCACCACTTGGAACATCCTCAAAAATTTCTTGCTTAATGTTGAGAGCATCAATTTCTTGCTTCTCCAAGTGATCACCTATATTATATTCTAAATCCTCGATCCGTCCTCATTCAAGATTAATAGACATCATGACATCTATTGCTCGAGCCTCAACTATTAAACACTTTTTCTTCATCTTTTTCTGCAACCTTTTGAGCCGTATTGCTCTCCTTGGCTCGTCAATATCTTTTTATATGTCCTATTTTGCCACAAAGATAACATCTGAGAGGCTTCTTACCATAATAGTTAGAAGACTCTTCCTTCTCTCTAGGTGAGCGTGATATACCCGAGGATCTAGAGTGCATCATATCTCTTGTTTTTCCTTTAAAGTTCCTCTTGTTGGCTACAAGAGCATTTCATTCTCCTTTGACAAATATACTAGACAACTGCTTGGCTAGTAGTTTCTATGACGACAACAAATTTTCAAACTCCTCCAAGGATGGTTGTTGAGCCCATCCTTGTTTTGACGTCACAAATGGAATATATTCAGGCTTCAACTCATGAATAACTATTCTTATCATTCGTGCTTCAGAAATAGCCTCTTTCGAATACAACAAAGATATCTTGAAACATAAGTTCTTGATCTTCAAAAAGTACTCGGAGATAGAAAACTTACCTTGAGTGATGTTAGCCAATTCATTCTCAAATATTTGCAGCTGAGCTTCATTCTTCTTGTTGAACAAGAAATCAAGGGTCCCTCCATATTTCATGAGCTGATTTACACTTTATAATATGATCAAATAAATCGAAGGAGATTGTCCTCTTCAGAATGAACTCCACCTTCACATTAATTTGCTTCCACTTCTTGTAAGCACTATTATTTTCCGGTCCGTTAGCAAGAGGACTTATGCCATTCCTATTAACAACATCCCACAAATCCTCTCCACAAGGTATGGTTCCATATATGTCTTCCATGCCTTGTAATTGGACTGATTTTATAACTCCATCCCGATTCCATTAATACTGCCACTAAAATCCATATAGACAAACAAGTTGAATCTACCTCTATTCCGATCTTGAAATAACAACCAGAAACAAACGTATTGTTATGACTCTGATACCATGTCTATGAATAGCAAGAAGAAAATTATAATTAGGAAACCTTCTGCTAGCTCAAAGTCATTAACTAAGATCAGAAGATTCAACTAAAGAAGATAAAGCTAGAAAGGAGAATTTGTTTGTGGAAGAATACTCTTTTATTAGGTTGTTCTTGGTTTTCTTTGTTTGATTACAAATGACTATGACCACCCCTATTTCTACTAGTATAGGGATGCTTCTAGAAATTATTTTAGAAAGATCTACAAGAAAAATCTAGATGACTTTATCTTCTAACTATCCAACAAAAATGTAGATTTTTCTATAATTCACTATAAATATCTACTTCTCTAGAACATCTTCACAATTTCTAGATACATCAAGTACTTAAGGTACTACTCTACATAACTATAGAAAGTTCAATTAAATATCTAAGATTATTAGGTGAAAGTAGGTTTGTTCTTGAGGATGGACCTAATCAGGCCTTTGCCACATTTTTTTATTTACTCATTTAGGTAAGGCATGAAATAGCGCTCTTTGTGGCGACTACGATTCCCGCCCCTTTAGCTCGTTGATCTTCGAGCATGTACAGTAGTTCTAGTTGCAGCTTATATTGACTTCTCTTGTATATAAGAGATGATAAAAGTAAGAATTATCATATCAATTGTTCACATTCTCTGTATGTGTCTGTCAAGTTGGGCAAATGGAGATGCTATCTATGTGCATGTCTTGGAGATCTTTTGTACATGAGATGTATTCCTCTATTCACGTCTTGCCTTTGTTCTATGCAGAGCTACTGCAACATACCAACCCCTGATGAAGACCAATTTTTCAGCCATTCTCTTGAAATATCTAACCAAGACTTATCTAGGGCAAGTTACTTGCTCTCTTCCTTGTTTTCCTTATTTCTAATTGTATCTTCTCTTGTATTTTTTCGGTCAAGTTTATCCATTATATTCTCATTGTGCATTGCACTTTAAAATGTTCAGTCACTGTTGTTTCCTTGTTAGCTTGAATTGGTGACAAGCTTAGTAGTTATTTGCTTCAACTGTGTTTATTACACTTTTGTGCTATGCTGACCAAAAACTTTTTGCCCAAACAGATATAATATCCAAGTTGGTTTCCATGATTCTTACCAAGTTGCAGTACCATCGATGTGGTTGTACAAAAGGATGTGCTCACAGGACCACTCGATGGTTAGGGTATCAAATTCACCAGTTCAACACTTAATCGTTTGCTCTGATCCATGAAACATCTGTGGCAAACGAGAGAATGAAAATAGAGGAGATCTAAGCAATATCTAAAGCAAACTATGAATGTTGGTGTCTTGATTCACAGGATTGAATATACATTTGATCTGATAAAAACTTCTAGCTCCAAGAAAGAATGTGGCATATACTGAATTAGGCCTGTGAGGCTTCTGCTACTGAAGTTTTTGTAGTTACTAAAGTTAATTGACTACACTGAAATCAAGTATATGCCATATACTTTATGTTTTTACTTGGTAAGCCCTCCATCCTTGGAAGACTCTTCTAGTTTGATGCTGAGGGAGAATTCACATGTGAACCCCTTATAGCTGTCATAATACAGGAGGATAGCTTATTGAGGGAAAAGAGACGGCCATTAAGTTTCAGCCATTCTTTACCATTTTTGATGCATATCACTCTAGTTATTAACCTGCTCAAATCTAAACATATTGGGTGGATTGTGATTTTTTTAGCCGACTTTACCAGTAGCTACAGCCTATAGGTGTCAAATGTCTTATCTAATCACCTCCCTTGTTGATATTCTTTGATGATCTCTATTAAGAGATAAGAATGAATTGCTTTGATGATTCGTAGTGTCATTCAAGTAAGCCACTCTTTGTCTGTGCAGTTGTGTCCTCTGTATCGACCCTTGTTCCTCTAAATAATTTCCAATTTCTTGCCCTCCATTTAGTTCCTTTTTGTACTATTTCCAGGTTAAGCATTGTGTCACCTCTCTATTATACCCGACCTGTTCTCAAGTTCTGTCTTCACTTTTGCTGTCTAAGAATAGGTGCAACTTAAAAATCAACTGGTATTTAAGAGAAACATTTAGTTAGAATATCAACCCAAAGTACCGCAACTTAAGTAAGAGGAACAACTATACTAGCAGTACCGCAACCTTCAATTTAGTCAATGCCATAATGATTTAATTGGGTCTCAATCTGGGTAACCAAACACTAGATGAAACCGAAAAAGCGCTTATCTATAATTTGACTTAGTTTGAGACTCAATTGTTCTGCATTTCTAAAAGGCATAGTTTATAATAGGTTCCCTGGATTCAAAATGGAAGAGGACCTACTTAATTAGTAAAAAGCAAAAACATTCAACAAGAACGATACATAGATTTGATGATATAAAAGAAATTAAAGATATTCATTCTCACTCCACTCTCTCCCCTAATTCCCCTCACATTCCCACCCAAATAAAAGGACTAGGTATATAGGGATCGATAAGTCAATCGAGTACGCATGAACAAACCCAATAATACTCAAGCCTATCATTTGACTATTATAAAGTGTAATTTTATTAGGAGTGCCTTAATATCTTCTTTGTCTGTTCCAAGTACTAGACATATGAGTTAACATCCATTACCTGTGACTGTTCAAGCTGAGAGAAGACGCCCTAGTTCAACATCCCATAGCTACATGGTAGAGTTAAATGAAGCACTACACAGACATACAATAAAACATAACCAATGAGCTCAAAGAAATAGAAGGTTAGGTGCAATACATTAAATCAGTGCACACAATGGTTAAACTTAAACTGTATCTATTTGGATTATTCTTACTCGTAAGGGGATACGCCACTACGGGCCAGATCACAATTATTTCAAAATTTGAAACTCAACTCTTGGGGCTTGACAGTTCGCTGGGGCTGTTGAGCCTCGCTTCAAAGCTTAAGTGAGCCTTCAACATATAAATGTTACTATTCTACCTAAAGAAGTGGAACTCTGAACAAATTTAAATAGAATAATGTAACTACTAACTCGCAAACACCATGCTTCACTACCCCTTAAAATCTCTATAGGGTACACAAGATTGATTCAACTAGAAGCCTTCAGTGCAAACACAGCAGGGGCTTGAAAGGACAACAAAAATAGTGTCATATAAAATGGAATGGTGGAAGTATTTCTTTAAATAGTGAATACTCACCGTGTATGGCAAAATATAGAACCTTTTATCGCTTAGCTATGAAAAATGATCCAATCATAATCTACGACACTAATGTGAGAAAATATTGTAAACATGACCGGTATCAATAGATAGAATACGTTGCCAATAACGACTTTTTATTCGGTTTGCTTGTTCCAGCGCTAGTTGGAATCTATTTGATGGTATATATCTCCTAACAAAAACATATTAGCCAATATATGATGTCTGATTTAATTAAATGAATCTTTCAAGAATAGATATGTTATGATGTTCTCTAAAATCATGCAAGCAGGCATGTTGTTTCATGCTCCAATTACCCCAAGAATTCTTGTTGATAGGGGGAATTGGTAAATAACTTTGTTATCATCAAAAAGGGGAAAAATATTAGTTTGGAGCTGATATTAAGTTTTGATGATTTAACAAACTATCTAACAAGGGACCAGACCCCTGTTATTGAGAGTGTTGACAATGAAATGAATGGTAAACTCAGTGTTAGGTATATTTGTGTGTTATCATAAAAAAGAGGGAAAATTTTATATTCTAGGTATTTTGATTATCCTCACAAATGTGGGGACCTTGTCCCAGTAGAGTACTCTCGTCCAGATACAGGGTACAACTATAAAGCTATCATGTCAGGTGATAGGTGAAAAGTGTAGTGTCCTACACCAATAGGAAGAGCGGAATAGATTGTATGTTTTAGTATCTCAAAAATACAGGGACTTGGTCCCAGGTAGAGTTCTCTCCATCAGATGCATAATGGTTACAACTATAAAACTGTCATGTCAGAGGTTGGTAAGGCGTCAGCGTACTACACCAATCAGAATGGACGAGGGTGTTTGTCCAATGGTCAATAACTCTTTATGGTTGAATTAACCAACATGACAAAAAAACAAATAAATTCATTCATCCAAAGAAGGAAGTCAGCTAGTAAGTCGTTTCAAGAACTCACAAAGTAGTTTGCAAGGGACATGGTACCTGAAAGACTGCGACATGAAAAGGTGACAAAACAACTCTTAGAAAAGTTGCAACCTCTGATACGGTAGGCCCATAACTTTTCTAATAGCAGGCCTTCAGCCAATGGGATAGTCTCAACAAGTTTGTGGTGATTTATATCATTTGGCAAACTAACTTTGGATTTTCTCTGAAAAATTCATAAGATTAAAAATATAACACCATATTTAAGAAAGAATTCAAGCAAAAAAAATACATACAACAAGGACTTGATAAAGAGAAGAAGTGTTTTCCGTACCTTCTGTTGTTCTTGAATGTTTGTATTGAGCTTAACTTGTAGGATTTGTTTCATTGTTTGTTAGAAACATTTCAAGCCTGGTTTAGTCTTGTAAGAACATAGTTAGGAGTAACTTTGAGTCTTACTGTAAAACTATATATTAATCAGTTGGTTAGTATAGTGGGCTATGTGGTATTTGCTTAGTTAAAGTTTAAGTTATCTAGGGGTGATAGCTTAGTTGGCAGTGTTGTATCTGCTCTGGCTCGTCTAAGTAATAGGTGGTATGTTTAATTGTCTTTTACTTTTGTTTGTTGAAGATCAGTGAAAATGGTTTGAGAAGTCTTGTTGAGAACATGTCGTTATTTTACTCCATTGAGTAAAGACGTTTCCACATAAAGTTGCTTGTTCAATCTTTACTTTTAGCACTTATTCTACTGTTCATTATTGTCACTATGCTAAGGACCTGGTCCCATTGAAACAAGTGGGCGCAACTTTTACTTACTGTTCTTGTTGAATAAAAGAACCTGGTCCTTGACTGATTGGCGGGTTCATACATTCCAACAAGTGGCACCAGAGCAGGTCTCTCTAGCTGGTTACACCAAGAGAGATTCCTGAGGAAATAATGGCTTCTCCACTGAGATGGCAAGAAGGTTGATCTTCAACAAGGCCACCCATGTTCGATGGTTAGTATTATTTGTGGTGTAAATATTGCATGTTTGACTTCATAATGGCTGAAGACTGCAAACCGTGGATGTTTTTTTGTAAGGGTCCCTATGTGCCATAGAAGTAAAATCTGTAGATATTAAGAGGATCATTGTCAAAACTCGACATCAATACAATGAATTTGAAAAATGGAAAGTTGATAAGAATCACAAGGATAAGAAGTTCTCAATATGTGGAATAGGACAAATGTGTATAATATGATTTCCTTGTGGGAATCAACTAAAGAAATTTGGGATGTGCTGAGAACTACCTTTGAGGGAATTCAGGAAACCAAGGCAGATCTGACTAGGGATGTTAATCAGAAAGGAGATGCAGAAATAGATGAATCATTAGCTTCCAAGATGTTCCAATGTGAGAACCTTGAAGTAGATGAGACCACGGACTATCTCACTTATAAGTTCCAAAAACTTGTGAGCAAAGTGGAGGTTCCATGAAGGAAGAAGCTCATGACATCATTACGAGCTCTAGTGGCATGTGTTACAAGTGTGATCAACCAGGTCACACCATGAGAGGTTGTCTTGTGCTTGAAGTTGATAACAAGGAAGTAAAAGACCAAGAGGGGAAGAGGGGGACCAGGTCCGTGCCAGCAGTAGCAGAAGAGAAACGTTTTTCCAGACGGTAAAGAGGGAGATTACTACATTGGAAGACTCTTTGAGTGTTTCAGATAACTCTTAGCACTTTGGTGAAGCCTTAATGGCAAAATCTTATGTTAATGAAGATGAAAAAGAGGTAACCTTTTTTTATCTTAAACCAAACTCGTATGTTTACTTTGTAAAGAAGTTGAGAAGTCTAGCTGCTCTTTTGATTGACTCTATCATTGATGCAACAATTGAAAAGGAGATGATGACAACAACCTAGATACTTTTCATGAAGATAAGGTAGCTTTGGTTGACCATATGTCTGCTGCGGAAGAAAAATTGATAGTTCTAGAAGTTGAAAATCTAGAACTTAGGTGAAAATTAAAGGTGTTGAGTGACAACTGTGGTAGAGGAAAGAGAGGCCAGAAGCTTGCAAATCGATCTAGAAATTAGTTTGAATACTAGTGAAACAAAACTTTGTACGGCTCTGGAGAGAAATAATCAGTTAGGGAGGGACCTGTTCCACGTCAATGAAGAACTGAAAAAATCTCTCAAATGGGCCACCTCTTCAATATTTCTTGTCAATCTTACCAATCAGGAGGAAATTTAATTGGATGATATAAACAGGTGTCACATCATCTTATCTAAATCTAACTTTATACTATAACTAGATATAGATGTATTTAGATATTGATTTCACAACTTTCAGTATGCACACAATTAGTAATCATATGAAAATTTACATCCATTATTCGTAGGAACTTATACTTTATTAGTCTATTTATAATGGTAAACTACATAGTTTGACATTCATGTGCAATGTACGTGCATCAAAACTAGTTAAATAATAAAGTGCCTATTAACATAAACCTCTCGTATTCATTGGTTTGATGTGGATACACTTATTGTATTATCCCTGCAAACAATTGTCTATCAAACTTTTATTTTCTAGTTACAATGGTTAGTTTAAATGTTATTTTGTTTTTTCCTAAAATAATAGTCAAAGTTCAACATTACTCCGATCCTATCCTCTCTAATCCAATCCATTAAACACTATTTGAAGGGAAAAAAACTAATTAATTAATGAGATTTTAGTAGTGGGATACACTTCATTTGTATAATTAATAATTACCTATTAATCCACTCAACCTATCCCCTCTACCCCCACCCCCCACTATATATACCCCACTCTCCTCACAAGTCTTTACCAAGTAAATGTTAGGCCCTACCACCCTACTGTACATATAATACCTTGTATTTTTTATTGCCAGTATCCTTCATTCCCTCTATATCATATACTCGACTGATTTTATTCAGTGAAAAATAAAGAAAAAAGGTTATATTGAGCGTCGATATCGGAATCCGGAAGAAGACAAGCTATTGCAGAAGCTAGTAGAGAAATATGGAGCAGAGGACTGGTACAAATGAAAGCACCTTTATATGTTAGAAGATTTGACATTCTAAAATCTTCAACCGTTGTTCAAGAGATCGTTCAGTATCAGGTGGGGTACAAATCTAGGTAGTTCATATGAATCTGACTTGACCAATTTAGATTTTTCAAAGTTTCCTTAGTTGTTTCATTATCCTCTTGTTGCCCCTAGTAGAATTTTACCTCTTTCATCAACATTTACGAGTCCATTTGAATCTGATTTAAGAATTACACATGTATCACATCTTAACCCACTATATCAGAGTCTCTCTTTACCTTATTCAAATCTAGCAAGAATCTGAATCAGATAAATCGGACCGAGTAAGTACTTGATTTGGCACCTATATTGGCATCTATACCTAATAATCTGTGAGTCTCTTTTTTCTCAAATTCAATCTAGTGACAATTTGAATCGACTAAACCGAATCGAGAAAATAGTTGAATTGGCACCAGTATTGACATTTGAACAACTCCATCAATTTTTATGCTCCATGCTTCAACAACTCATAATTGGAGAGAAAATTATTGAGATCAGAACTTTTGATAGTTTTGCAAGATATGGTACGAAAAGAAGTTAAAAATTATATGCCTGAGTTAATAAAAGGGGTTAAATGAAAACAAAGCAATAAGGGATGTCATTGTTAACAACATTCGTGTCTGCAAAGATTGAGTAAATATTGAATAAGGAGAAGGAAAATAGAGAAATCATAGTTATTATTTTCTTTAAACTTTTGTTGTTGTTCTTATAGTATCTCATTAGACTTTTGGATGAATTTATGGGAAAAAAAATAGAGAAAATATTTATATTTATGAGAAATGTAGGGAAAGCAACCCAACCAAACACCCTTATCCACCCCTACCTTCACGTCACCTAAAAAAAGGGAAGTGTAACGTGTGATTTGTTGTTTTCAAGAAAGGCGTGGGTTTTCTTATCTTTTTTGGACTAGGAAGAAATATTTATAAATATGGGGTTTTTCTAACCTAGAAAAAGAATCAGTTTTCTATTCGATAATTACTCACCCATGTATAGAGAGAGTTCGGATCAGATTTGAACTTGGGATCAGTTGTTGTCTATCTTGTTGATTCACTTGACGGTATTTGTAATTTGTGGATTCGCTTAAAGGTATTTGATCACACTTCAGGACGTAAATTTTAAATTAAATGTCAGCAAGTTTATTGTTCTACCATAAGTACGTGTGTTCTAACATAACAGATTTGGTTATCTATTACTCATGTTAGTAAAAGTACTAATCCCGTACGAAATGAACTTGGACATCCATTCACTTATTTGCATATTTGAATGATTTATTATGAGAAAATTTATTGACTAAGTAGCGGTTGAATGAAGAATTAGAAGACCTCAAGTGTAAACAAGGTAAGTCTACACTTGGTAAATATTGCCCAACTTTAAAACATGTTTTGCAATCTATACTCACAAGATTCATATCAAGTTTGAGAAAGAGTTTCTCAAAGGAGGTGACATATGTGACATGCACTTGCAAGGAAATATATTGAATATATGTATATCATATGTGCACATTGTCTACTGATTCTTTCTTCCAATATAAAGTATGTGCAATTCTTCAAACAAAAAAGATGGAGAAGTTCGAGAAGCTCACTCCTTTAGATTCAGGTACATACAAATCTTTATCATCAATAGATATTGTTTATGCATATATTTAGAAATATTATGTAGGTGCTCGTTGTCCTGTTTATTTTTAATTTAGAAAATATTAATATAAAAAGCATCTCAATGTATAAAATATTTTACGAAAGGAGGGTTAGAAAAGAACCTAAGAAATGTGATGCAAATAATTTATCTACTGGAAGAGTTATTTAATTAATATTCAAAATTTATTTTGGCATTCAGGGGTCAATTTACAGGAATTAGGTGATTTTCAGCGTATGAATATTTTGGTGATATAGCTTCAGGATGATTTGATTTGTAATATCTTTACAGAACCCTCCGTAGGGAGATAGGAGAGCAATACATACACTCTTACAATTTATAAAATCCATTTTGGCAATTTAGGCGTCAATTACAGAAAACATGTGATTCTTTTAGTTTTTCGTGTGTGTTAGACCAAAAATATTTTGGTGATATGACTTTTAAACAATTTTTCTTGTGTGTATTTATAGTTCAGACTAAATGCAAAAGAGTAAAAAAAATTCCTGGATTCAAAATGGAAGAGAACATACCCAGAAAAAAAACATTTGACAAGAACGATACAGTTAACTTAGTCTCACTCCCCCCCCCCCCTCCCTCCTCACATACCCACCCAAATAAAAGGAATAGGTATATATGTATCAATAGTTCAATTAAATATGAATAAACAAAAACCACATAATACTTGATAATGTAATTGAAAGTTAAAAAGGGTAATTTTATTAAGAGTCCTTATTTATATCATGTGTTCAAGTAGACATAATGAGTTCACATATGTTACATGTGTCAGTTCAACTTATGAAGAAGACGCCCTTGTTCAACATCCCATAGCTTCGCAGTAGAGTCGAATGAAGCACTACCCACTGGCTTCATTTGACTCTACTGTGAAGCTATGAGATGTTGAACAAGGTCGCCTTCTTCACAGCATGAACAGACACATGTAATGGATGTGAAGTCGTTATATTTACTTGGACACATGAGATTAATAAGGAGTTTTAATTAAAATTACCCTTTTTAATTGTCAAATACATGATAAAGTATTATGTTGTTTGTTTACTCATATTCAATTGAACTATTGATACCTATTTACCTATTCCTTTTATTTAGGTGGGGATGTAAGGGATGGAGAGTGAGAATAAGTTAATTGTATTGTTCTTGTCGAATGTTTTTATTTTTTAAAATTAAGTAGGCTATCTTCCATTTTGGATTCAGGGAAGTTGTTTACTCTGTTGCATTTAGTCCTAACTATGAATACACACACGAAAAATTGTTCAAAAGTCATATCACCAACATATTTATGGGCTAACACACACAAAAAAACTAAGAGAATCGCCTGATTCATGTAATTGACGCCTAAATTTCCAAAATGGAAAAAGAAGAAACACACTTAGTATATATCCACTAAAAGAAAAAGAAGAAACACATTACTTTGCATCTAAAGACATTTATTTCAACCTTTTTAAACTCCAAAGAGTTGACTGATTCTTAGTTGTTTCTGTCGCGAAAACAGAAGGTCATCCTATCAATAAGGTCTTCCCTGTGTTAGGAAAGGGTTCTCCCCTTTTCTTTCAGGATTTGAATTTGATTAAGGAGTTATTGAATGTGTTGTTGCATTGGGTCTGGAAAAATATCAAGGCATCTGCTCTAAAAAAGCATGAAGCATTTGCTGACGTTCGTGCCTTTTTTATTTTCAATGTTTAGAATTATTTGATTAACTTTAGAAGGTCTTTGAAACTCAACTCTTGGGGCTTTAAGTATGACTTTGACAATAGTATACCAGATAAAATTTTAGAGGTAAGTCAGTCCCAACACACCGGATGTTGTAAACTAGCGAGCAATAAAGTGAGTGAAGATCATAGAGACTAAAATTTATATCCTAAAAGCGAAAAAAGCTTTAGATGATTTCTTCCTATCTACCTAAATCTCGATAGCCAGAGTAAAGGTTTGGGCCCAATGGAAGGCAAAGGTGAGCAAGGAATGTATTGAGAAAGATGAGATGGGTGAGCAAATAACTGGTGATTTATATAATATGGAGAGGGGGGCAAGTTCTGATGCCGAGAAAGGGGGTGTCATGGATCTAGGGAGAGTATGATGAAGAACGAAGGGGGTTTCCAGCAAAACATAGAAACTTTATTGCACAGCTATGAACAATGATTGAACCACAATCTAAGACACTGATGTGTAATATATATGTAAACGAGAACCTAGTGCTACCACCACATGTGAAAGAAAATTATGATAGAAAAGAATACGATAAACATGACCGGTAACAATAGATAGCATACCTTGCCAACAAGACTGTTGATTCGTATTGCTTGTACCAGCACCAGTTGGACTCCATTTGATGGTAGATATCTCCTAAAAGAATAATAGTCAGTAGTTGATGTTTGATTTGATTAATTGAATCAACAAAGAAAAAGAAAGAACAAAAATATATACTTTGTGATGTTCTCTGAAATCATGCAAGCATGCATCTTGTTTCGTGCTCCATATCTGCACATAAACAATGAGTTACTGACAAATTTATTATAAACAACACAATAGATATTCAATGTCTTAGCGCAGGAAGAGGTGAAGCTAGGATGCATTAACACAACTAATACATAAATTTAGAACATAAATAGATATTAAAAGTTACTTAAAAGACCGTAAAAAGTACTTTTCTCAAACATGTGGAGGAAAGAGCCTCCATTAGTTGCTGTTTTAGAAGGTTAGGATAGAAATTACCTTAAATGTGGTATCTTCATAGCACGATGCCAGCAGAGAACCAGAGGGGTCTCACTCAATAGCATTGATTTCATTCTGCAATGGAAAAGTCAACAATCCTTCAATGTTCCAAGCACAACTTCAGTTAGGAGGGGCAATTTTAGCCCATATTAATAAAATGAGTCTATTTTGTCCATAAATAGTTTGGATCACTCATATTTTAATTATTTAAATATGAGTTTTAAACTATTTTAAGAGTCTGTACAAATATGGGTATCCATTTGATCCATATTAGATCAAATATGGTCAAAATGGGTTAAATATGGGTATCCATTTGATCCATATTAGATCACTTATTTTCACTTTCACTCAAAATTCTTAATTGTGCTAAAAACTAAAAAAATTAATATTACTTTTTCAGAAATTCAATTAATTTTCAAACTTAATTGAAAAAAAAATATTTTTTTTGTCTTTGGAAAACAAAAAAATTTAGGAGTAGGTTGGTGGAAGGTTGGGTGCCCGGGGGAGGGGATAAATTTTTTTTTTTTTTTTTTTGCAAAAAACAAATTTTTTTTGTTTTTGAAAAATAAAAAAAATTAGGGGTAGATTGGTCGAAGGTGGGGGAGGGGGGGTGAGAAGGTAATTTTTTTTGTGCAAAAACATTCTTTTTTGTTTTTGAAAAATAAAAAAAATTAGGGGTAGGTTGGTGGAAGGTGGGGGAGGGGGGCAGGGGGTGGGGGGAGGCGGTAAATTTTTTTTAAAAAAAAAACATATTTATTTTGTTTTTGAAAAATAATTTTTTTTAGGGGTAGGTTGATGAAAGGTGGGGGGGGAGGTATGTGGGGAGGGGTACATTTATGTTTTTTGCAAAACAATATTTATTTAAATGGGTTAGAACTATTTTGCCCAAATCATATTTGACCAAATCAATATTTTCCCATACTAAATTTGGATGGATTGTAATACAAACCATCATTTTCTCAAACCATATTTAACCCATGCAAATCCGATTCAATCCAACCTTTTTGTCACCCCTAGCTTCAGTGTTCAACTGGTAATTCAATTCCTTTTTGCAAACAGTGAATTATTTAGAGCATCATCTGGTTATACATCAAACAAGTAATTCAATTCAAACTTTTTGCAAACAGTGAATTATTTAGAGCATCATCTGTTCAATCTGTAATACATCAAACAGGTAAAGAGAAAATGTATATTATGCCATCAGTGGAGCACACCTGATATCTTGAGAACTTTTTGACTGGTCTACACTCACCAACTTTACAAACGTAGATTATGCCATCTATGGAGCTGGTGGCAAAATCATTATTGTTTCGTCAATCAAAATCAAGCAATGGACCTAAATGGGGTTGTATCACAATGGTGAGAATATATACAAACTTATAAATTTAAGACAGAACAAGGGAAACAAATTGTTACATCCATTCGCCAGACCTCACCTCAGAAAAGTATAGATCAACGAAAGTCAGACCAAAACAAGCAGTAGAAAACTCACATTCCAATCAAGAGTCGTAACATTCTTATTTTTCTCAATTTTTCAACTTTGGATAGTAGAATTATGTGACCATCTCCGATAGACCAAATTCTAGAAGTAGAGTCTTCAGACCCAAATTGATATTACACATGCTTAGCTATAAGAGAGATGATTCCTTAGACGAGTCTAAAACTACTCTCAACCTTCATAAAATCCCGGTACTTATGATGGTCATCTCTAAAGTCATAAAATCACAAGAGAATTAGAAACAGAATTATGAATATGAACATGTGTATTCATAGACGAGAGCAACAAAATAAAAAATGGAATAGTAATGCTTACCCAGATGCAAGAAAAGACCTTTCTAGACTCCAAGCACAACCAAAAATCTGGAACAAGAAAAAATTGTAATGTTAATATAGAAGATAGAAAAGATATGATATTTATCATTTTTCCTATTAAGAAATCATGTCGGATTAGGAGAACTTTGTAAAGATGTGGTCATACCTTAGATGTATGTCCTTCCAAAGTCGTTACATCAAGCCTAGGAATTTTACTCAGCATAGAGGTTGCCACTGTGCTAATATCTATAGGCTCCAAATATGTCTTGCGCAACAACAAAAGCAAAATTTTAGTGTCACAAGACCAACAAAACTTGGAAGATCATTAAAACATACTGAAATGAGCACGAAAAATAGACGTTTCTATTGTTTGTCATCCAGAAATAAGAAAAGCAATATGCAATTCAACTGAAAATGAACAAAAGCACATGACAATTGACATGAGTTTTTGGAGGCTAAAAGCTAGCACAAAAAAGGCACTCCTTTTTACAATAAAAAACACACATTATTTCTCTAAAAAGTAGTTTTTTTTTGTAGAAGTTGTTTTTTACAAAAGTGTCTCTAGATCTGAATAATATTAATTATCTTACCTTTGAGGTACGAACCCTCGATTAGGAAAAATATTATACACTAAAATGGTTACAGAAAAATATTCCTTTCGCAGAATTTAACTCAATTAACAACAACTATTGGGTTGTAGCAAAGTGTAAATGGGAAATGACAAGATAAAAATGAAATG